>NW_013952564.1:781163-798182 GCF_001266775.1 Austrofundulus limnaeus | reverse complement strand
GCACCGGATCTTTGGGGTGAACCAGCCTTTGCCGTAATGTGTTTTGGGGTTTGAAAGCCACTGGGACATCATGTTTAGAAAATAAACGTCTCAGTTTCTCAGTGGACTGATTTGGCATAATGTCCTGAGACATTGCAGCTGATAGGAATCATAAAACAGAACAGGGGGACGTTAGATGCCCTGACGTCCCTATAGATACATGTGTTAAATGAGTGAAGGAAAATATGAGCACCAAGCAACAACCCTAGGTTCTCCCCTGAGAACCAGACCAAAAATTTTATGTGGAGCCCTGGCTATACAGTTTGTTCTGTTGTATGTGTTGCCTATTCTCTTATTGCTGAAAACAAATTTTAAATGATACAGAGCACGTTCACATATTAAAGGCTGCAGGTGTTCTGCAAGTCAGTCACTTAACTGCTGAACAACATTTCACTGGACATAATCCACAAAGATTCATTGTAGGGATTCAAATGAGGTAGCACCAGGAGGACACAACAGCTTTATCAGAATGCCCCAGTTGTTTGTATTTATTCTACCTTCGAGCATTGACACTGAATAATGCTTGATGATAGCTTGAGCTCATTCAGTTTCAAAATGTGAAATGCTTCAGTGACTCTGGTCATTTTTTCACAGCTAGCATCCATTAGAGGAGAGCTTCTTAAAGTTTTAATGAGTTGACTCCAATTTATGGAGTGTGCATATAACAAAGAGCCGGAAAAACACACTGTTCTGTACTTCTTTTAAACATGAACGATGTTGAAAAGGTTAAAGACATTATGTTTGCAGACAGCAAATCCTCTTATTGGACCCTCTTATACCTAATAAGTGCTGATCATTTTGACCCAAATCTTGTTTTCGTCTCAGTCAAGTTATTTTTTATGCAGATGCCTTTCCATCTCATCTGCACATTAAACGGAGTTGTCTTCAGAATTGGTTTCACTTTAATTATCAGCAATTGCAATGCTGACTGAACTTATTTCACAAAGACACACTGTGGTGAGATTCATTCCTCTGTAGAAAATTTAAATAGAGTTTCCACCACACTCAAGAGGTGCCACCAGTTGCTATGCAACCAGTAGGTTTCTGCAAGTTGTCAGTAATAACCTGACACACTTGTTAGTGGGAGCAGTTTGGCACAGAAGTTAGGCTGTGTCATAAATGTAAATGCAACTACGGCTTTTATTTTTCATCATGCTTGTGCTAGGCTGAGCAGACGTGTGAGGTTTTATGCCCTTGTTGTTTTAGGTACAGTTTATTGTGTCTGTTCAGGATAGTTGGCTTCTTTTCTCAAAGAACAAAATGTTTTTGATTATTCATGAAGTACCGTTTGCTTCATTTTTTAGGCTTTTACCAGTGTTTAATATTATTTTAAACAATGTCATAAAATAAATAATCACAGACCAGATGTTATTGACCTAAACAATGGAGTTTTAATTGAGAACATACTGGATAGTAAAAAATATCTGATGCAAAAATGATGGTGAATAAAAATATGCAGTAGAGTTTTCTGAATGCTGAAA
Source organism: Austrofundulus limnaeus (assembly GCF_001266775.1). Taxonomy (NCBI): domain Eukaryota; kingdom Metazoa; phylum Chordata; class Actinopteri; order Cyprinodontiformes; family Rivulidae; genus Austrofundulus; species Austrofundulus limnaeus. The sequence continues at coordinate 796,662 of NW_013952564.1, read as the reverse complement.
CTTCACTTAAAATAAACTTCACCTCTTGGAGTGCCCAGAGATGAAAAGTTAAGTTAGGTTTTGTAATCTATAAATATTTCACCCTGGAGTTTATTTTCACCATGCAACCATTTTAATGAAAAGACATGCAATTTGTTTCTGAACTTAACACAAGATGTAAGGCTATTTTTGTATTTTTTATTTTTTTTGTAACAATGCTCGATAAATTGTTTGTTGTTGCAAAGCCTATTTTTGGAACATATATGAAGGCTGGAACTTTTTTTTTCAAGAAGCATATAGATTGTACGGACTGATGGGAAGAATGTATGCAGCTGTGACCAATAAAACCAGAAGCAACTTTGACTGGGCAAGGCAGGACTGAGACTGGATATGGAAAGGACAAGGAAAGAAGTAACTGACAAAAGAAAACAGTAAAACAAACTGAACACAAGGGTATAAAATAATGAACCAAAGGAACAGAAACATATTAACAACATAAAACACAAATTGTGATGACTGCCCCCTTAAATGATGCCACATTTGTTAGGAAAATGCATTTGTGGGTTGGGCTGTAGGGTTGAGTATGTGGATTGCACATGTGAAAAACTTGTAAATCTCCTATGTCTGTGCCAAACAGCTTACTACTGTCTCTTGTTTGGTTTTTTTTTTTTTTTTTTTTTTTGTGAAGTGCATAATGAAAATCTTAAGTAACAAAACATATTGGCAACCCAAACGTACTGGACGTGGGCACCGTTGACCACCGTGACTCTGAAAGGAAGAAGCGGGTAAAAAAGAATGGATCGATGGACTAATTTACCAAACATGGGCTTTCTTGGCATGTGGAAGAACCATATCCAGCTACAGCAGCTTGACATCTCCTCTTCAAACTGCTCACCAGTTTGGTCACAAACTGCAATGAGATGGCATCTCATCTTCAACCAGCATTTGTGCCAAGGTGGTTGTGGTAGTCACTCTGGAACAAACAGCATGCTCAAGCTCTAGCCAGGTGCTCATTGGACTTACAGGTAGGGCTGCAACTCGAGTAATCGGATTAAAAAAATTCTCACCTTCTGCATTCTGTACTTAAGCGTATTTTGTGACAAATACAATTGTGAAGGGGTAATCTACACTTGCTCACAATCCTGTTGTAATCAAAGCAAAATTAGAAAACCAGTTGTATTTAATTCATGCATTTTAAGCCCCACTTGTTTGTATTTATGTGTGTAAGGTTTGAGGAGGCATTAATTTAAAGCACTCTGTCATTGAATCATTTTTAACCATCACTGAAAACCTAAATTATGGAAATTCATTTTTATGGATTGGAAAACCGAATGTGGTCTTTTATGCTAGAAATTTAGTAAGTAAAATGGGTAACATAAAAATTGGGGTGTTGCACATTGAGCTTTGTAGTGTTCAAATGTTATTTTTAATAGTAAAAGTAAATTCATTTTTTATTAAGTTTTATTAAGTTCCCATTTTAGGCAATATTATATTTAGTCTTGACTGGTTAGCTATAGAGTAAAATGAGCAGTTATAAATGAAGGTTAATTACAGGTTTCAAAGTTATAAAAAGCAGCGGCAAAAAAGGAAGCAAATCCTATTATTTTCTATAATACATTTAGACATGAAATATTTACTCCAGGTATCTCATTTAAGTTAAGATAGAAGCATATCAATAGATAAATGTGTATCAGCTCATGCTTTCAATCTGTTGCTGCACACTTTAGGGTTGTTTTGATGGCAGACCTTCCACACTCTTAAATAATTTCTTCTTTGTTTTTCTGTTTGACATCTCTCTTTTTTCTTGTCTTTTTAAAAATACCTCCACACTTCCTCCTCTCTCACTCTCTCCACTTCCCCTTGGGCAATGAGAGTTGAGAAGGAGCAAGAGATGGATAATGTTATTTTGAACTGTGACATGTTTTCATGCAAGTCAGTCCATTATAATTCATAAATAATTGGCCAGGGCTGTCTGTGGGAGCTATTTATAGAGCAGATTGCTGTTTTGACAAGGAGCAGCAACTCTTTGAGCTTTATTTCTTCTCTTTTCATTTTAAGTTATCAGAAAATCTGCCTCGTGATGTGGTGGTTTCAAATGTTCAAGAGTTCTGGTTGATTCTGCATACTGTCAAACTCTGGACAGACGTTACACTTCATAAGTTTGGTAAACAGAGATAAGTGGATAAGGTATTAATTTAATACCTGTCACTGCATCTCTTCATGCTCAGAGGTTTAGAGGAGTTTCACCTAAACATCTTGTTAAACATTGTGTAATTCTGTTTTACTGTTATTGAGGCATGTGTTTTTCTTGAAAATGCAACTTAAATCTAAGTTCAAAATCAATAAAAGGAAAACAAAAAAATCCACACAGATAAATCACTTGCAGAAAAACAGACCAAGTTATTCATCCTAACAACAAGATTTGCAACTTCATTAGTTAAATTTGACCATAAATGTGTGTCTTTAGTGTGCATGTAGTGTCTCGCTCAACTGTGAATGTTGGAGACTTGGTGAAAAGAGACATTCGCAAAAGAGTCTCCGACCTCTCCTAAAACATTAGGACTTTTTAATTCCCATTTTGTGTAGAAGCTTGCAGTCCTGTCGTTTGAAATTCCCAAAAAAATTTGCAATGTTTACTCTCAAAGCAGTCAGATATTTTTTCATGCTTGTCTACCAACCCTTCTAAATGTAATTTTAGTAAACTCTAAAAGGCTAGAATTGTATTTTACTTAGGGCTGGGCAATAAGTATTGATTTTTTTTACCTATTTAAAATAAGGAACAGGAGAAAAAAAGACTGATTAATGCTGCTAAACTGTTGAGCGACCTTTCCTTTTTTATCACAATTTCCTCTCAAGCTGTTGAACTAATTTTCTCTGATCACTCCATGTGATTCTTTTTTGTTTCTAGGAGGTGCAACATAAAACTTCTACTGCACATGTTACTCATCAGGATGTTGCTAGTTTACCAAAGAGTGAGTGAGTTAGTTGTTGATACCAACCTGGGCCGTAAGAGGTCTAGCAACTACAGCCTTTCCTCTGCCTACATCTCCCAGAATGCTGTGTGTTTCTGGATTGGAGTTCAATGAATTTATCAACAGTTATTAATAATTTTTCATTTATATTGATCCAGTGTCTATAGGGATTTACATTGTTATTTTTTGCAGACAGCAAATCCTCTTGTCGGTCCCTCTTATCCATAATAAGAGGGACCAGCCCTAATTTTACCACTTGCATTTTAACTAAACTCTAAATGTGTAAGCCTAAAAAAATTGCACTGATGATAAATAATGATTATTAAAGACGTTTTCCTAATCTGAATCCTAATTTGAAAAGTGTATTTCAGTAGATTAAAGCTGTGGTTCCCAACCTTTTTTAGACTTGTGTACCCCCTGAGCCATTTTGCCATATCACTAGTACCCCTTCAGTCAAACAAAATAATGATTCTCCAAAACTATAATAAACAACAGCTGACTATTAAATGAAAATTATTTATTTTACCCCATAGAATGTTTAATTCTCAGGCATTTTATTCTTTTCAACTCAAATTAAACAGAAAGATAAATATGTTGCCTTGAAAGTGAATAAGTTTTAAAATAATAAACCAGGTAAAGGCAGGTGCAGGAAGCAGCAGCATCCAAAATACATCAAATACCCCAAATGAGCAAAGTCTGAGAGATTCTGCGTTTTATACAGGAAGCTGCTATTTGTGTCAGTTTTGTGATTCTGTTTGCATTTTCCCCATTGTGGAAATCATAGGGTCCTACATATCTCAGTCCCATCTTTATCTATTTTTTATACACCAGGGAACTTTTGCCATGTACCCCCTTTAATATGCTCGCGTACCCCAAGGGGTACACGTACCCCTGGTTGGGAATCATTGGATGAAAGCATAAACATGGGGGCAGCAGCCAAGGTGGGTACAAAGCAGGCAGATACAGGTATGCAATAGGTGAATATGGACAGCAAAATACTTTGCCTCAAATACAGTTTTGCAAGCTATGCACAAAAATTGGTCATGATTTGCCAAAATCAGACACTCAGATTCAGCTGCACTGCTCTCTAGTTGTTTGGCTGAAATGGAACTCCATTTTTTTTTTGTTTCCAGCTATTCTCCAACAGTGACAGCTCAATGAGAAATACATTAAATAAGTTAGTGAAAATAAGAGAACACTAAATATAAACAAAAATGACAAGAAGGAATTCAGTCAAGTTCAGAACACTTTGGTGTGTAATAAAGCTTAACACTTTAAAATTATAGGTGAGGATGAGCTATGCAAAAAGAGAGAGTTCGTCTGCACTTTTTTGTTTTTAAAAGATGAGATTAAAGGAGTATGCAAAAACTGATAAAGTGAAATTCCTTTCTTTTATGGAAGCACTGGAACCTAACACACCTTGTTCATGAATTTAAAAGTTTTAAGTCATCGCATGAGAAATTTCACTTTTGTCAGCCTCTAACGAATCAGAATCCAGGGCCAGGATATGTTGAACTTCCGTTGCAAGCAGACTGTGGTCTGTAGACCCAAGCTTATCTACATAATTTCCAACACAAGTCAGAGCAGATCAAGCGTCAGCCCCTTGTGAAGCGCTTCTTTCTCCATTGCAGTGTAACAGCGGGGGAACATGACTGGAATGCAGGACGACAAAGCATGCTTGCCCCCCCCCCCCCCCCMAAAAAAAAAAARGGGGGGGGGGGGGACAACTACGGACTGTCATTTGTATGCAGCGCAGACCTTTTTTGTCTAGCTGGACCCTTGCAGAAACTCTCTCACCAGAACAACAGATAAATTATTTGTTGTGAATGGAACAGCTGAGACAAATCTGTGCTCTTTTCTGTGCCAGACCTCCTCCACACACAGCCGTAATAACGGCCCAAAATACAAAAGTTGTATGACAGACAAAAAGGGTCAAATTCTTGCCTCCTGGTAACGCCACTGTAAGAAATAGAAGCCAAGAGACAGACAGAGTACCTTATTAAAACCTGGTCTTCAGCAGCTTAGTTCTTAAGACTTGAATGAGTTTTATCTTTGAACCCTTTCAAGCATGGCCGCAGTAATGAACCTATTAGCCATGAAATTGACTTTTCTGATAAATAGGGAACACTTTGGAGGACTACAGGTTCTTTGTTTGCAATTCATAATTGCACTCAAGCATTTTTTTATACACTGGGATTTTCATATGTACACACAAAATGTTGTCATTACGTTACAACTTGGCTGTTCATGAAAATTTGCAGCAGAACTTGAGTTTTTTTKTWTTTTTTTTTTTTTTTTTTTTTTGCTTCTGCATAAAACACATTTCATTGCTGCTGTTTATAAAACTGGTAATTCAAATCTGAATCAAGCTGTTTTGTTCATATCTGGACTGTGAAATATTTGTGCAGTCTCAAAATTATTCTTTAAAATTATGATTTTGGTGGTAGCAGTAAATGAAGAGGAACCGGGGGGTATTGTGCAAAATAAACTTTTTTTGAGCTTTATATTATGTTATGTAAAACAGAGTTTTGCTTTGATTTAATTAATGCATGTTTGAGACGTCCTTGACGTCTCCTGTGGTAGCCATGTGGAGCAATCTGAACACTTGTTGGTACAAAGCTCCGCCTATTTACTCAAAGCTCCTCCCTGGACCTCAGTCTGTAGCTGAGCTCCTGCCCCAAGGACCACTCCTAACCTGAAGCATTATTGCAAATACATGCTGAAGTGGGAGTGTCAGAAATGGTAGGAGGTCCTTAAAGAGGCAGAGGGAAATTTCAAAGTGTTTAGCTAGGCTATGATGCAAAATCTAATTTATTTTCAATACACTGTACATGCAAACAATGCTTTTGATTAGAAGATCAGACATTAAAACAAAACAACATATTTCTTTGAAGCAAAAAGTATTTTTAAAACCTTTGTTTTTGGTGTAGGCTTGTGGACACAAAAATGTGAAGCTTTAGAAAAACAATGGTGTAGCAGCCTGTTCCAAGCATGTCCAGTTCTTTTTGTCCTGAAAACAGTATAGCTCTTTGTTGGAGAAATTAATTATCAACACACAAGGAATGACGAACGAGCAGCAGTTCTGGTTAAGCTCTCTTTATATTTGCTGCAAGGAATTCATTTACAGACAAGGTGCTGTCAATACGATGGCAGTAGCTTGAACTGACTCTCTGTACAGCTGTCAGGCTTTTAAAGGGTCACTTCAGAGAAGCTGTGTGTCCTTCTGTTATACGACCGTACAGTATTTAGTCCCACCTGTCTAATAGCGGTCGTAAAAGTCACTGAACTCTATAATCTAAGTTAACAGTTGTGGAAGTTTAAAAATCAACTGCTATGTTTTCACTCTAACTGCATTACAGAGCACAAACATTTAAGTGATGCAAAAACAAACATCATCAGCATCAATATCTCTTGCAATTAAATGAAACATGATATTTTAAATTACAGTTTAACTACCACTCCTATTCTACATCTTTCTCGGTTCGTCATGGTCTACTATCATACTTTGATTTTGCTTTAAAATAGTTTAAAACTGAAGATCCTGTAAATGGTATAAATAACAGTAGCCAAGCAAAAAATGTGGCTGTTGAGCAGCTGTGGTGGAGTGGTTAGGGGCATCGTCCTGGAACCAGAAGGTCGCCGATTCAATTTGCCCCCCGTCCAGCGGTTTCAGTCGTTGTGTCCTTGGGCAAGACACTTCACCCGCCTTGCCTACTGATGGTGGTCAGAGGGTCCGGTGGCGCATGGTACAATGCAGCCCCGCCTCTTTCAGTGTGCCCCAGGGCAGCTGTGGCTGTAGCTTCCTACCATCAGTATGTGCATGTGTTTGTGCATGGGTGACTGTCTGAAGTGTAAAGCGCCTTGGGCTCCAAGTGGACTTGATGAGGTGCTATACGTTCAAGACATTTACCATGTTCTCACCATGTACTGGTGAAGTATGAGTATTTTAGCTTTTTGTGTTAGAATAATTTGAAAATAAACATTTTTTATATAGAAGAAAATATTTGTTTTAAACAAGTAATTTAGGCAACACATTGATCACACACCAATGATCAAATAGTGGAAGAAGAATAGTTTGTTGGAGAGCCTATCATAACTGCAAATTGTGACTGAATGTATGTCATCTGTGGAAAACTTTCACTTTTATCTCTCCCTCTCTCTCTCTCCCTCTCTCAGAATGAGGAAGTTTTGGGAAATCATCAGCTCAGTATTATAGCTCAGTATTATTATGCTTAAATAACAAATGCCAGTGTAAGAATAAAAAAGGTCCAAATCTCAGTGTGTATAAAATCGGCCCACAACACAGCTATCTTGTGAGAGACCATCAGCATATCCCATTGTGCCAAACGTCAAACCTTGGTTGATTGATTGTAGTTCTGCTTTGCACCTCTCCGCTCATAGCTCAGCTCTGCAGTGACAGAGAGGACTCACAGATGAATAATTCATGCTTGTATCAACCCATCTTGCAAGCACAATGCAACGAGAGGAAAAGATGGATAGAGTGAGCAACAGATGGACAGAAAATAACTTTCTAAATTATAAGTCTCAATACTGCAAATTGGTCAAACCAAATAAATGAAATCAAATTGATTAATATAATTTGGTTAAGTGCAGTAAAAAAGAGAATTTTACTCTTTGGAGAAACTTTGAGATTTAAAAATATTTCGTTCCCTCATTTGTTGAATTACAAGTACTTTTGATAGCAGTCCTCCTTTGTTGTCACTGTGTGCTATTTCCTCCTCCAAGCAAGAAAGTGAATCAGTTCAGATATGCAACAATGCTGCATTAAACACAGTTAAAGACAGCTTGTGTGAGTGAGTGATATTCCATAAAGACATCAAAAACACAGCAGATAAATTTATTTTATGTATTATGAGCTTCCCATAGACCAATCTAAAAGAAGCACATTATGTATTAGTGTTTTAATTGCTCTGTGTTTTGTTTTTTTGTTTTCCCTTAGTACCTGGATGCAGAATTGTGCTTTTGTAGAATTGTGTTACCCTTCATGGCTTCTAAAAGCACTTGCTTCTTTTTGTTCCATACCAAAGAGCAATACTGTTACTTATCATAATTACGCCTCTCCAGTGACATCAGTGTCATTTTCTCTAACTGCAGAAATGGTTTTGTGTGAACTAGAAGATGAAGAGAAAGAGTAATGATAATGGGGATTCACGTCTTTCTTGTCACTTTTCTTTTGGGAAATTTGACTCGAAAATAAATAATGAAAAGGCTTTTGGGCTCAACCCAAAAGCCTTTTGATTTTGTAATTATAATGTTATCATTATTATGCATGTTACTTAGTATATTTTAGGATATTCAGTGTAGAAATGGCAAACACATACAAAGATTACCTTTAGCTCTTTATTTCATTGTAATTGGTACAACCCTAAGATATTTTTCTTCTTCTTGTTATTTTTTTATGTTGTTTCACTTTGTTAATATTACATACATCTTTTTGTTTTTCATGCCTAAAACAAAGTCCGTAAAAATTGAGAAAACATTTTTATGATCAGACAACTCATCAGTGTTTGTAATAATGGTGTGAAACTGAAGCCAATGTCGTGAAAGGCAAAATCTGTTTGGAGTAAGAATGAGCAAAATATCTTGAGATGATAGTTTGTTTCTCCTGAAGTGGACTCTTGTGTAAAGATTATGAACAATTAATATCTTACCTGTTGCAGACAGCACTCAGAACAACCGCAAAGCTGAGACTGACGTGGATTACTGCTGTCTTAAAACCGTTCATATCTAAAAAACTTTCAACTGAGTCATGCAAAAGCTATTCTGTAAATGTTTTTACTGCTGTCAGTTATGCAATGCAATGTTATTCTGTATTCTGGCTGCCCCAAAAGTGCTACAACTAGCTGCTGCTGCTGCTGCTGCCATTTGTTCATGCAAGTAATCAAAATATATGTAAACAACTTCTTCAAACTAGGTTTGTTTAAAGAGCTTCTTACAACAGGTAAAATATAAAAAAGCCTTACAATTTCATAAACCCTGCAATACTTATTATCATTGAACAAAGGAAGTTCTAAACAAGAACGATAACTTATCTGAACACCTGTGAGAACCAATCCCTAAGACAGCACTGCATCAAAGATCATGGATCAATAGCTGGTAAAACCACATGAGCATTATAATTAGAAACCTATATCAGGCATTACAACAGGGAGTCGCTTCACAAACACCTTTTAAAAAAATGAAGCCTTTTGTTAACTTTGTTCACAGGCAATGTTGACTCCTCTGGGCAAGCCACCGTCAAGGATGGAACATTACACAGTGAGAATGTGTATTGTGGTCAGAGGAATCAATATTCTTTATTGGAAGAAACTGACCCCATGTCCTCCAGATCAAAGACAAAAAGGCTCATGGAAACTGTTATCAGCAACAAGTCCTCTGTGATGGAAAAGGGTCTTCTTTGTTAAAGCAGCATCAGCTGTGGTAGAAAATTTTGTTCATGTTTCTGTCGATGTTGTTTCTTTGTTAGTTTAAATGTTAGATATTGAAGTATCCATAAGATGCATGTCCCTTTTTCAAAAACCTGTTAATTGGCTTGTTTTATTGGCATTTTTATGGGACGCCAAGTGTAAAATAAAATGTTTAAAAATGTCATTAACACATTTTCATCATTTAGCTCACTTAGGTGTTAAGATTTTTCCACCAACATTTTATTGTTACTGTTCTCACATTTAGCTAATTTTTACTAAATTTTAAATTTAATTGTTAAAAAATATATGTAAATATTAAATCTAAATGTAAAAGCTATATCTTAAATGTTCAAGTTTACATTTAAGCTGTCATGGTCTGTGTTTATTTTTGCTTTTTTTCCTGTGTTTCCCTATATACAGTACACCTGCCTCTGTGTTCTCCCCCAGGTACACCTGATCCTCACGTTTCCTCCCCAGGTATAATCAGTCTCTTGTTTGCTCACCTTTATATTCTGTGTCTTGTCTTCAGTTCCCTGTTGGTTCATTGGGCCGTTCACCTCAGCCAATGTGACGCCTCTGCATCTCCTCGTGTTCTTGTTCTTTAGTGAAGGTCATTTTTGTGAGAATTTTTTTGCTGCCTTGTCAGCCTCTTTTGGTTAAATAAAGCCTTTTTATTAAACTCTAGATTTTTTGCATGCGCCCTGGGTTTATTCTGCACAAACTTCACATAAGTATGGAACGCAGTCTTTGCCACTGGTGTCCGGCTCTTGTTAGACTGTCCTACAAGGCATTAAACTTGCCACTGCAGCCGGTGTCTGAGCTGGACTTCAGTGTTATCAGAGTTTAACCCCTAATTTACACTACATGCGTTCTGGCTCCACTCAGCTCCGGTCCGACCTCTGCAGCAAATAGGCACCCATTGTAATCAATGAGAGTGTTTACACTGACTCCGCACGGTAAGCGGATGACGATTCGGCAAAATTAGATCCAATCCTATTTTTGCCGGATGCCTGAGCTGCGCCGGAGTCAATTTTTAAAGATTACGTTGCACCAACAGGAAGAGGAACGAGCACAACGTCCGTATTTACAAAATAAGACACCATAATTTTGTCGAAATTGCAGCTATATTAATAAACATATGGATATATTTCCACACAAATGCTGTCAGAATGTATTGTTCTGTTTGGGAAGCAGATGGAAACATGTAGCATGAAGCATATGTGTACACACACGATACACGTCAATTTTATTTTGAAATCAGAAGTTTCAAAAAGATGACAGCGATATAGTTTCAACCATAGGTATCAAAAGCCTTTATATCAATGTTTTCAGCTGTGTTTGGAGTTCATCTTTCACAGAATTAACTATGTTTTGCTCTGACTTCCACATTTATCACTGGATTAATCGCGGAAGCTCCTCCCTGCACACCCTCCTTCGTCTGTCTGTCGGACCGGAGCAGAGCTGAGCGGAGCGGAGTCGCATGTAGTGTAAATCTGGGGTAAGTAGTAGCTAGCAGCAGCTAGTGTTGACGTTTGCTACATGATGATGACATTATCCTGGTTAGCTAACCCTGACCGCTACTAATGCTTTTGAAGATAGTATTTAACATTTTAATTTAAAATGTATTTTCATTAAAAAAAACAATATGACTGATACCTGCAGTCCAGCAGTTTGAAGTTGACACATTTACCAAGAGCTAATAGCAAAGCCTGCATTCTCTTCTGAAATGTCAGCTTCAGGGTTTAACTACAACATTTAAGATTCAACTTTAACATTTAGATTTAGGATTTAATATGTACATATGTTTTTTGGTGCCCCATACATTTCAGCAGTTTGATTCCCTCCATTTTAGTCTGGTAGTATTTTTGATGTTTCTTCACAATCATGACATAATGGATGATGGATAAACAAGCTGTGATGAGGAACAGAAGACATATCTGTTATCAAATACATTAAATGCATTTGGGCACCATAGGATTCTCCACACAGACTGCCCACCCACTCACACATGGCTCATGCTGATTTCTGTGTGGCGGTAAATTGGTGGCAGGCCAACAACGGAGTGAGGAGAGCATTGTTTATTGTACCTCATTTAAAGAAAAATAACAAAAAATGACAGATTGAACTGGTGTGTTTCTGTCTATATTTTAAACATACTGTTTTGTCTAATTTCAGAAAAAAACAGAAATTTGAGTTTAATTATCTCTAAAATCACAGGTGGCGATTGAAAGCTTACATAATCTCATGATGAACGTGAAAACCAGTGAGATTTTTGGCTTCACTGTTTTTTATTTTTTGTATTTTTTTTTTCTGCCAGAGTCAAAATAAAGAACTCATTATAGACATGCTTTGTGGTCTTGAGTCTTGTCACAAGATCAAACATGCCATGTACCTGTTACATCCTGTTTTTCTTGGTTGTTTTTCTGGTTCCAGTTATTTGTTGATTGGCAAGCACCTATGATTTGTGGGCTGAGGCAATAAAGGCAGGTTCTTTGTTCAATTCTGTCTCTACTTTGTTATGAAAAATAAGACGCAATGAAATATCTCTGGGAAGTCTTCATTAGATAGATTAGACATTTGGTCATGTCCTTTCAGTGACAAAACTGTTAGTGACCTTGTCTTTTTGTCTAATAGGCTTTGTTTAAAAGTTACAATTACTGCAGAGACAAACTCTGTTGCCTGAAACCAGCACATCCTAAGGATTTTTCTGCTCAGCAATTCTTTTGTAATATATGGACAAAAATCAACAAGCTGGGTCTTCCTGTTTCCTTTGTTATTTCTGCCATGATAAATGGTGACAGTGATGGGATTTCAACATACATCATTGAAATAACTCAATCACAGCATGACCTAACATCAAACTGTGAACAAATGCACCATCACGACAATTCTCTTTAACCTAATGTCTCAGAAGATTTACCATTGAATCTTAAGGGCCGAGCATACTTGATTCAAAGCCAAACAGTCAATTCCTGGTCACATGGTTGCGAGACGTTAGTTTTCACACCCACCTTTTTTAGATTTCACAAGACACACAGTGCAGCGCTTCTGGGGAACCCCTCCCAATGCTGCACATGTCACAGCACAGGTTTCTTCCGCTTGGGGTCTCCACTCCCATATCCACTGTTTGGCCACAAATCATGTTTGTGCCACATTTTTCAGCGGACAGGTTTGTCTCAGCTGTTCCATTCACATGTAAACTTACCTTATAGGTCTGGAAGAGTCGTAAATGGACGTACATTTTGACTGCCGTGGACAGCTGCTCCTCAAAACTATCCATGTTTGGAGGCACAACGAGTGTATGCAAACTTTCTCAGATTGTGTCTTACATGGCCTTCCATACACAACAGCCAGCATCTGGAAGAACAGAAGCTAAAGCAAAATGCCACCATGGTTGTCTGAGCGCTTTTCTGCACAAACATGCCCGCAAACTTCAGGCCAATCACAAAATACTTGGCGCATTCACCTGTGAGAAAAAGTTTGTCCTGTGCCTTGTGTCAAGAAGGAGCAGGCAAAGCTGCTCTGAGAACAAAATGGCGTCACATTGTCACCTAACTATGTCAATGAAAGGCAATAGTGTGGCTTCAGATGGAATATGCAGGGCCCTTAAATGTCTTGTACTTTCCTACACTAATTAGCTGCAGCTCCTGTTTTAAATACAGTACTCATCATTATTCCGTTTAACTAGTTTGGTTTGAAAAATATATATGCAAACTTCAAACCTGAGCTTGGTGTTTGAGCCAGTCAAAACAGTTTACCCAACAGCAGTATTTTGACTGGATGTTTGATCACTCCTTTAATTAAAACAATGATTTATTTTCACTGTAATTTCATTCACCCAATGTAATCTACCAGTTCCTCTGGCAGCAGTCCAACCCCATGTGTAGCAGTCGGCTGCGTTATTGGGTTTGGATGTCTTAAGATTCAATTCTCTTAACATTGTTAGTTTAGTTGTGGATAAATAACTCAAATTATAATAAAACATTATGCCCAAAGCTTTTTATTATTATTATTTTTGTTTGTATTTTTGTTTCCTAGAATCTTTAGTAAAACCAGAGGTTTTCACAGTTGGAGCAGAGTCTTGCTTTTTTAATTCCTGGTGCTGTTATCTTAACTGTAAGCTTGCATTAAGTTGATGTTTCACCTCATAGTCTGTCAGCAGTGATTGCCATTGTTTGCCTAAATGGTGAAAATAAAGTTTTACCAAGTTTCTACACAGTCATCAAGTGTATCATAATTTATTATTATTATTTATTATTATTATTATTATTATCCATCCATCCATCCATTTTCTGTACACGCTTCTTCCTTTTCAGGGTCGCGTGGGTCACTGGTGCCCATATCCAGCTGGATATTATTATTATTATTATTATTTTTTTTTTTTTTTTTTTTACATCTTTGCCTCTGGAGGTAGCTACATTTGGGTCCTTCACTTCATACAGTTACATGGCAGCAGTGTGGGAGATGGTACATAATGATTTAAAACACTGGTAAACTTTGGAAACTGTTGAAACAGGTTGATACTGTATACACTATTTATTAGTAGATTTGGCATCCAACCAGTTTTAAAGTGTTAAGAAACTTTCAATATAAAATATTTTGAATAAGAACCAACTCCTCCAATCACAATTACACATCCTGCTTGAGGCTTTTCATTTTATGTATTGACTGATTAAAAAGGGTCACTGAGGACATCTTGACTCCCAAACTCTGTTGCTTCACTTCAGCTGCAACGGCAATAAATGCTAGATAATTAGTGCAGCGCTAATTAGCATGTCAACACCAAATTAGCTTGTTAACTACAAAAGCTACTTCTGAACCTTATCAGCTCTTTTTTATGTTGCTTATACACATATCACATTGTTATGGACCAATTATCTATCTGTGTCACATGTTCAATGTCTGTTTGTCCAGACAACAGGACTCCGCTACGGACTGACCTCTCGTTTGATAAGACACTCTTTGAGCTGGGAGCCCTGTGATAGGCTGGAGAGTATATTAGGCGATCTGTAATTGGTTATAAGCACGTCATATGATGTTATCATGGTGTATATCATTGGCTGTGTCCGCTGACGTGTCAGCGACAAGCCGACAGGGCTTCCTGATTGAGTCCTGTTTGCCTGCTGCTCAGAATTAAATCATTTATGACGACCATACACGCAGACTTTTCTGGCATTATTCCAACGTGTTTCTGCTTTCATGCGACGACACACATCATTTTCTTGTGTGAATAAAACAGCTTCAATTCAATGACCTCTGTATCACTGGGCTTGACGTGAACCAGGAAGTATCAAAATGAGCGGAACCAGAAACCAGACTCTGAGGCAGGATAAAAGGTAGGTAATTTTATTTTCAGGTGAGGTTTTTCTACCTACAGGAATGGGAGAAAATCCAGGAGATCTGCAAGAGTGGGGGAGGACAAGGTGAGTGGAAAAATGGTGGCGTGATCCAGGAACAAACAGTTGCTTGAGTGAGATAATGTTTTGTTGTTTCCTTACAGATTTCCAGGAGGCGAAGGACATGGAGGAGGTACTGAAGAAGATGAGGTTCGTCGGAGAGGAGATACCCAGGAGTAAGGGAGAGGTTCAGTAAGTGTTTCCAGTGTGTTTCCGTAGACACAAAATACAAAACTGTTAGGATGTGCAGGCCGATGCATCATCAAATTGATCTTTTGTTACATTAAAGTCAGTTAAAACAGTAACTGTTTTGATTTAAAAATAATTCAGTGTGAAGTTTTTTTTTTCCATGCGCCTTCGTGGTTGGTCTTCTATACCGCTTCAGGCAATCGTCATGGGGGGTTGACCCGTCTAAGAATGATCCGATGTGATTGGAAGTCTGTGGTTAGCTTCCTTGATGATGATTGGCTGTCTACAGTGTCTACAATTCTACGGTGGATTATTCCCCCTATCATGCAATAGCGAAGAATCCTTCAAAAAATTCCTGCATCCGGATTGTGATCCAGATCATGTCCAATACCCATCTGTGGTAAAAGTTTCATGAAAATCCATCCATAAGTTGTTGAGTAATTTTGTAGACAGACAGACAGACAGACAGACAGACAGACAGACAGACAGACAGACAGACAGACAGACAGACAGACAGACAGACAGACAGACAGAC
>NW_013952564.1:772955-780163 GCF_001266775.1 Austrofundulus limnaeus | reverse complement strand
TTTGTTTGTTTGTTTGTTTGTTTGTTTGTTTGTTTGTTTGTTTGTTTGTTTGTTTGTTTGTTTGTTTGTTTGTTTGTTTGTTTGTTAGATAGATAAACCAACCACACATACATACTGTATTTTGTAATTGCAACTCCATTTTTTTTTTGATAAATCCCTTTCTTTTATTAGCAGTATTCCATTACAGGTAGGGAGTATTATTTATTGTTCAAATGGGTCAGTTTAGAACAAGATATTGTGATCTACGTTATGAGATACAGTTAGCTTTTTTCATCTTTTTTTGTTTGTTTCTTCTTCATTTGTTTTAATTGCTGCCACATAAGTTTTTTGTTTCATTTTAATAAAAGTTGCATTGAATTTTCTCATCCTTGTCGTGTCTGTCTGCAATCTATGGTCCTACCTCCTACACCTGTGAAAACATTTTCGGGTTAGTACGTTTCTTTGTGCTTTTACTTTGAATTAACTGGTAAGTAGTTTCTGACATGGACATGCCATTGTTTTTGTCTACGATTTGATAATCAATAATACTGCATTAAAAAATACCCACCACATTAGCTTTTAAGGCGTTGTGTTTACTCCATTAACATTAAAGGCAGCCTCCTGTCCTTGTACAGTTGATGGATTTCATGGTGTGTTTTTGTCCTTGTACAGTGAATCCTCTCCTTTTTGCGTTCCCCTGTGGCAGCAATTATCCCTCTGTGAGGAGCTAATGGCTTTCTAATTGAGTCTCTACAGGTAGTGTACCTGCTTCTGGAGGTTAAAAAGAGACTGGAACAAGGATCTCTACCTTGCTTTTTAGTTCTCACCCCCACTTCTTCGTTCAGTGCTTATTTTCATTTAACTCCTTTTGTCTGCAGTAAATATAAAGAAAATCTTATATGGCCAAATATGCACTCATGTTCACTCAGTGTTTTGATTTTTAAAGCACGTTAAATTATTTAGATGCAAGCTCATGGCTTCCAGGTTACTACACAGAATTTGTTGTATAGTTTTACTTATATTGTATATACCAAGGGTGTCAAACATTTTTTTATCATGAGCTTTAGTTGTCCTCAAAGGGCCAGTGTACTTAACTTTGGTGTTTCATGTTTAACTTTGATTAAACAGGATGTGTCACTTTCCACATCTCGTTGCTACGGCTGAGCACCACTAGCAAACAACAACCGAGCTCTAAGTGGTATTTACTGCATAGTAAAAGCATTTTTCTTGTCATCATATAAACACTGAAAGATACTATGAGTACAACTGACCAAACGTGAAATAAATAATACAGAAATACTTATGAAAGCACCATGTTTATTCGTGTATAACACAACCTCGAGTAATACGATCATATTTTTTTAGATTAAAAAGCATAAAAAAATCTAATCATCAATAAACCATGTATAATACCACCCCCGCCCCCGCCCTCCATTTTATGGATGATTTTTAGGGTTAAATTTCTAGTATTATACATGAATAAATACAGTAAAAGTTAGAGAGTTTTACACACTGTTGAGTTGTGCTACTGGTTACTTTTGAACCATGTGCAGCTCCACCTAGTAGGATGCTCTCTTTCTGTGGGTAAAATAATCGACAAGCAATATTGGAGTTGTAGTTGACAACAACTTTAAAGCAGCATAGGATTATTTTAAGATGTTAATACATTTTTAAAGCTCTCATGGGTCACATAAAATTCTGTGGCGGACCATGTTTGGCTCACAAGCCTTGAGTTTGACACGTGGTGTTTGCTCTATGTGCTTGTATTCCAAGGTAAAGCAAGATATTGTGTGTGTGTGGGGGGGGGGGGGGGCATTTTATGTAACAGAACCACATCAGTGTATTATTACGTCCCCCCACATTCTTCTTTTATTCTTCTTGAAGCATCTCATTCCACCACACCCTGCACTCTGTCTAGCCTTTTACCCAGCTTCAATCTTCTTTCCAATATCCCTCTCCAGAGGTCCATTTTCCACTTTCCATTATCATTCCCACTCAGTGCTCTCTTTTTGGAGCTCACGTGTCACAATTGTCACAGGAGTTGCTTTGTCAAAGACATTTTCTTTTTGACCTGACTAAGGTAGCAGCATCATGCACATCTTCCATATTTGTTTGATATTTGTTACTTCCCAGTTATTCACCAACCAAAATAACAATTTATATTAAAACATTTATCACTTAAGAGTATCAGCTCTAGTTATATAATTACAACAAAGCTATATTACCATTTTAAATTGAGCATCATTTTGCAGCGACCTAATGAGTGCATACTGAACATGTTCTCTCACTCTAAGTATGCTACCTAAATAAAAACTGTTGATCATTTTGTTCTCCTGACATGTTTCTAGTTTGTATGCACGTGGCTTTCAATGCCTGCTATTGCATGATATATTGCTTCAAAACCTCCTTGTTGTGTGCAAGCGCACGTCATCGTTTACCCAACAAAAATGTAATTAACGTTTTAGTCACAAATTAATTCCTGAAGCAGAGAAGTGCAATGATGCAGTAGGAAAGCTGTCTGATATCCAGGCAGCAGTATACATAAAAATAACACTACAGCTCCAGGCAATGCTGACCTTCAACCTTCCTGAGGAGAATACATTGCGTTTTATTTGTTTAGCAGATAAAAATGCAAATGTTTTTCAGCAAGACCTCAGTCCAATCCAAAGCAGTTTTGTACCAAAGAAAAAAATGCTTAGAGAGCTGAATTGTGAAATTAGTTGTGCGTTTATTGTAACTAGCTTGATGATCATAACTGTTTAACTGTTTTCAATGATGAACTACATTATAAGTATCACAAAGTAAGCAAGACTTAAAACAAACTGTTTAAGTGAAACTTTAAACAAAACAAGAATAACTTAATGAGCAATAAAATAAATTGTTTGTGCGGTTCTGTGAAAGGCAGGTAATAATGTAATTGCCTGCGAGGGTCTGTTTTTTAGCGAAACATGTCATGAACCAGAGGACAGATTTTGTTTGAACTTTCGGAAATCAGTGAATGGCTGTACATCTAACTACAAGTGAGTAACTTTTTAATTCAGTCCAATCCTAGATGGCTACTATAGCTAATCAACCTTAGCAAACACAAAAATGACTTCCCGGTAGTCAGTTTACAGATTAGGGCCGTGCATTGGCAAGAATTTGGTGATGACTTATACATCATGACAGAGGGGTTGCGCAATATATTGCAATAATACAAGCAGGGGAGACTAAATTTTAAATTTTGACACTCCTAGAGACACCAAATGCATAACAAATTGTGTTTAATGGATAGAAAAGTGGATTTTGCACATGTCCCCTTTAAGTATTGAAACAGGGAACAGCTTAGTTTAAAGTTAAGCTATTTTTTTTTTAAATGCATTTAGAGCAACATTAAAACTCAGCAAAAAACATTCAGAAGATGTACAGTACTAGTGACAGGAGTAGATTGTTGCCAGTCACTGCAAGCCTGTTAAACAAAAAAAAATAAATAAACACCTCATCAGTCAATCCCAACAATACTTCAGTGGCTTCAAAGAACTCATATTGCCAATGTAAATAAGATGTTTTACAATACAATAGTGGTATGAACATTTTTCCCTTAAAATTTTGGTCAAGTCAGAAAGTTCAGAAGTCCCTCAGGTTAATTGAAGTAACACTGCCCCTCCCTCTCCAGCTGACACAAGCAGCCAGCTGTGAATGATGTCCAAAGAAGGTGAACCCCTTGAGCTTTTTGCCTCCGTCAGAAAGAAGATAAACTCAGCCAGTAATGTCTCCAGGGCAAAGACTGACAAGAGTTACAAATAAGTATATACAAAATTGCTCTCTTAGTCATTTCCTGTGCACCGTTAATCATGTTCAGGGTTGCGGGGGGGCTAAATCCTAATCCAACAAGCGAGGGGTGGGGTACACTCTGGACAGGCTGGTGGTCCATCACAGTCCCAGCACTGAGACATGCCCACATACACACAGCCACACCTAAGGTTGTTTAGATTGCTGAAACAAAGTAATAATAATATTCAAACTTCACACAGAAAGGTCTGAGGTAACTAAGATTTGAACTTCGGACTTTTTTCAATACTTTGTTCTTCATGACTGATGTCACGGCTAAGGTGCCAACTATTGGTAACTATTAGGCAGAACATCACATCAAACCTCAGCAGACTATCCCTTTAAGCACTTTGGAACTGAACTTCTTGCATCACAGAGAGAGGACAACTGGAGCAATGATGAGTTGCAGTGAATAAAGAGCCACTGCAATAAACAGCTTTGTTGAATGTAAAACTGGTAATTAATGCAACTTGATCTGCTCTAAAACCAAAACAAGACCACTGAGGATGCTCATCCATTTTGTGCATTAATTTATACATTGTCTATGTTTCAGTTCAGGTGTTTCATGTAGACCACAACCCACAGAAGCCACACCCTTCACAGTCCAAATAGGTTGGATCTGGCTGTCAAATGAGATGGTTTAGGCTTTGATGACGCCTATTTACATGACCACTCACTACCCAGTTCCCATGGTGTTACATTTTGTATCACATGTCTAAATCTTAAAACTCGTGGCTTTCACTATTCATCTTCATTGTTTGTGTTCATCGGTATGCAACAGTCTGCTTAAAATGTGTATTGTAGTGGTACATACAGTATAAGTCTGTACAATCTGTATAAATAAAATAAATGAAAACAGAAGCTCCAGTATCAGTACTTGTAATTGCACGTTATTTAACATCACACCGTTGCAAACAACAAATTCTTCACTTCGTGATAACTTTCCAAACTCCAAATTTTTATTTTTTCTATAAAAATGAATGACGAAGCAATGAATCCTAGGATGTCGTCAACCAGACCAGCGACTCAGACGCAGCCTAACTTGTCAGGGTTTTGTGGGAAGGAGCCCATGAAATGGGACAACCTATGGCATGATGCAGTGACATAACCAGCTGACAAATGCACACTACATAGGCTGCAGTCCTTAAATTGAGACCCAGCCATTATCTCTCACAGACTAAAATGTAAATATTTTTCAGTTTCTGTTACGTCCTGCCCTGAGATGTTCTTTGTTGTGCAGTGAAGTTACTTTAAGGTTATCACAGCTAACTGGGTAAATAACTTGGCACAGAGTTACTTGTCTCCCTCTGTAGTTAACATTTATTTAAAATATCTCGCAATCACTCTGTGTCTTTGCACATATAACTTCATTTAATACTTTGAGCTTTTAGCACCTGTTACCCCATTGTGTGATGCTGACAAGCTGAGCCTGAACACCTTCAGGAAGTTTGAATGTCTGGAAATTCTAGTCCTCTCTGAACAATGTTCATTTGATAATTTTTGTTTCTCTTGAAGTGGTTTTGAAATGGAATTCATAGATACAACTGTGTGCTTCTGTTCCTCTTTCCCACTCATTTTGCTCAGAGCGTTGGAGCAGAAAATGGCTGTGTGCTGTTAGATTGTTTCTTTGTGCACACGTGTGTGTGGGCGTGCGCACTTGTGCATATTTGGAGTGGGTGTTGCTTAAAAGATATGTTACATTATGTGTGTGCAAGTTTTCCTTGTGTGGTTCAGGGACCGTATAGTTTATTTGTAGGTGGAAGACAGTCTTATTAAATGAATGAAATAATCTTGTGCCGTTCAGGTTAAGCAACATTTAAATCTTGCAGGCCAAGTAAAACAGGTCCGTTTTTAATGATCTTGCTCAGGATGGAAATGACAGTGAGGTGTGTATGTGTGTGGTGGAATGTGGTGTATGGAAAAGTAGAGGTGTGTGTGGTTCAGGTAGGTGAAAGTGAAGGAGGAGGGATGTGAATCCATTAACGCAGCATTGCCCTTGTATGTTTCAAAGAGGAGAGGGGATGGAGGTGAGCACAGCAGTATTAGCATTCAGCTTGTGCTCCTGGAGGAGGCTGCTCTGCCCTCTGTAAAGATGGTTTGCTGCTTTTCAAATTACTGAGCAGACACACACTTGGATGTGGACACACACTAACCAGGGGCCTCATGTACAAAGACTTGCGCGGATTTCTTACTGAAACGTGGCGTACGGTCAAATCCAGAAAACGGCGTACGCACAAAAACAATCCAGATGTATCAAACTGTGCGTACGCTGGAATCCACGCACATTTCTTTTGTACGTCACAATTAACGTGGAACTGAGCGCAGGTGAGACACCTCCCCTGACACGCCTTCATTAACAGATGTTAAACAGATGCTGATTACTTACTGGATGTGTGAAGGACACGTTTGAGTGGTCCCTGCGCGATCAGAAATGATTTCTAATGTCATAAAAATAATGAATTTAATATAAAGTGAGTGTGAAAAAAAATCCTAAGTAAAAGTTGGAATAAAATATGTTTATCACACAAAGAACGAGCGATTGTGTGTCGGTGTGTGTGTGCGCGCACGCTGCTGTTTTGCACAACCAGCTCATCCAGCCATTCTGAGTCTGAAAATATTAACTTTGCGTACGAGTTTATTACCATTACAGTAAACACAGAGGAACTTAAATGTTTGGTAGAACATAGATCTTAGTTTATTTCATAGCTGATATTAAGAAACGAGTCTCTGCGTCTTAGTGGGGAGTTTTCATGATGTGACGTGATGTTGGAGAGTCTCCACAAACGCTGCACACGCCGCTTTTACTCTCCTACTTACAGAATTTTCACAGGTTGTAAAGTGTACTGCCACGTGTCATTTTGGAGAAAATCTACAACAACGTCTGAAACATCTCCACTGCCAGCGAGGGTGCACGCGCTCCAGAGCGCGACCATAACTCAGCCTTTAGAATCATATGGATGAGACGATTCCATTGGTCATGATTCAGCTTTGGGTGGACTGACACGGTCCCGATGGGTCTGCCAGCTCCCTCTGGAAAGCTCCTGTGGAACCCCAGTTCAATCGCTGCTGCTGCACGTGCATGCGTGGCGCACGTGGCTACTCGCTGCTTCGCGCTCCCAGAGTGCAGCAGTGCCAAACTAAAAATGATTTTTCCTCAAAACGGCTGATGAGCCTCTCGTTATCAGAAAATTCTATCTGTTTATAAATAAAAGCTCTGCGTGTTTCACTATTTATTATATCCTCCAGTAAGCCTGAATCTGTTCCTGTTAAATGTATTTTTGGCACAACTATGAGCGTCTTTTATTTAACTGCGTCCATGTGGATGTATTAACTGTTAATCATGTTGTAGGGGTAACCCTGGGGAAATAAACATTTCTATTTTTTTTTGTCTTTGATTTTGCTTTTACACTTATAAGAAG
>NW_013952564.1:751220-772741 GCF_001266775.1 Austrofundulus limnaeus | reverse complement strand
AATCATTTTCACATCATGAACAGTTTCTCAGAATCACCTCTAAGTGTCGCCAATGGAACCAGAACCACAGAAACGTGCGTACCCCAGCCCTGGAGTTGGCGTGGGGCTTCGCACTTTTCCACGTTCAGCTGGATTTTGATACATCCAGAGTTTTGTGTGGAAAATGACGTACGCAAGGTTTTTGTGCGTATGCACCGTTGACACATGAAGCCCCAGGTGTTTTCCACACAATTGTGGGTTCGTGGTGCATTTATAAAGCCCTTTAGCTGGCATTGTAGGATGTGTGTGCGTTAAGTCAATAGTTCAGATTTTCTGAACTGGACTTCTGTTGAAAAAGTATGAAAAAACAATATCTTACTTGTTGCAGATCATTGTTTGGACTGCCTCAGTTTAGAGAAATGCTGATGCTTTGAACAAACAGATGCGCTAATGGCTTGTCAGAGCAGTGCTAAGATCAAAGTTTGTTTGAAAACAACTCCTGTCTTAAAAATTATTATACAATTGTTGGTTTACAAACCTCTATTCTGCTGTTGCATCTGCATTGTTTGCAAGATCAAATACGTAGCAGTAGCAATTGGCTGTGGCACTTCAAGTGCAGCCTAGGGCAGTGGTTTTCAAAATGTCACATTTATAATGTATAACGATATATTAAAGAGAACTGAAGAGAAGTTTGATTGAAAAGTGTTTTATTGTTTGTTTGTTTGTTTGTTTGTTTGTTTGTTTGTTTGTTTGTTTGTTTGTTTGTTTGTTTGTTTGTTTGTTTGTTTGTTTGTTTGGGGGTGACAAAAGTGTTTAAAACATTTGTCAATAAAATTCTTGCACTTAACAGACGTAATTGAAGTTATTTCAAAACATTACAATTCATCAGTAATGAATCACTTCAAACTGGTTCGTTTCATAATGAAATGAAAATAGCCAAAGTCAAAAAAAGATTTTGTGAAAACTTCTATGAAACTTTTAAAATTAGAGCTGTTTTAAGACAGTATGTCTTGGTTTCTCTCAGGACTAGCTGTCAGCTTGTCAGTTCAGTCAGATTTAAACTATATTTTTCTGACCCTTTTCAGACAGATATTTATGACACGTTAAATATTGTTTACAACGTTTTCACAAAACGTCTTACAAAAAAATTGAACTATCATTTTAAGGCCTTATCTACACAAAAACAATATTTCAAAAGCAGTAATGTTTTTTTCTATAAATATTGTTGCAGCATCCTTATACAAGCGTCTTCAACCACACGAAAACACTGAAATCCAAACTATAGCAACAACAGACCTGTGTGGTGAAGTGACCACAAAAAAGGAAAGAAAAAAAAAAGAATACCGTTTTGGATCTCCTACAATTCCATTCCCATTTAAAGGCAAGTCTGAATCAATAACAAAAAATTTGTATTTAATTGACAGCCTTATTTAATGGCCTCATTTCAGTTTGACTTTACAACACATCCCATGTTTAATGCTTGATTTCTTCAGGTTGTGGCTTGTATGGTTGAAGACATCAGGAGCTGCAGTGTTACTGACTTACAGAACAAAATACTTGGAACACACAAATGCTGCCAGCCTAACTCTGCAACTTTCTGACATTTATATTGCAGTGCCGCATAATAATTTGAAATATGAGTCCTGTCCTAAGAGTAAAACCCAGATTTTGGTTCCGAGCAGCCCCACCTGTCTTCTAACTGCACATTCAGGTGACCCAGTTTGCTCAAGTTTCTTCTCACCTGTGACACAGATCTAAAACTGAGCAGTAAGTGAATTGTTTCTTGAGTTGAAACTGGGACAAGTTTGGTTAAAACTTTATATGAAGTTTCATCTAATTAATAAAAACAAAGTGAGGTTCATACAATAATTGGAACAATCTTTTAACAAAACACAAAGAAACTTAAAAAGAACAATCATGCTAAATTTTGGTGTGGTTGTAGCCAAACTGTTCCATCCTCTATGCTAAGGTCTTTGTTTAAAACGGCATACAGTTTGGTAAGTGATGCACACCTTCAAAAAATGCAACTTTTTAACTTTAGATTGGAAAAACAATATAAAAGAAAAGTAATAATGAATAGATTCAGTTGGATCTTGAGCATTGTGGTGTTCAGTGGCTCTTAGTTCAACAACTCTCAGCATTTTTTTGTCAGAAGAAATATTGTTTTAATGCCAGAAGTGGTTGTTTTGTTCAAAAAGGCTTTTTTAAATCCATACAGCTGAGTTGAGCAGACAAATCGATTCTTACATTTCCCCTCCAGTGCTTGTCATTGTGTACATTTTCCCTTTTCACTGGGCTAAGGAAATGTGTGTTTGTGCAGTTATTTCTGCCTCTGCTTCAGGTCACTTTTCAAGCTGAACCTGAAAGTAACAGCTCTTCTCTTCCTAGTGTGGATCAGAAAGTACAGCAGATTTCCTTCTCACTTGCTTGTCTGGCCAAAAAGTTTTTTTTTTCCACACGTATCAACTATTATTCATAAAAGCTGATCATTACAATGAAGTTATTATCTATTAGATATGGCCTATACATTAAAGAAACATTAATTAAGATTAATCAGTTAAGCTGATCCTTATCTAAAATAATTATTTTATATGTTTACATGGAATAAGGAATGGCAGCTGGCCCATTTTCAGACTCAACAATTATCTCATTGCGATGAGATGAGATGAGATGAGATGAGATGAGATGAGATGAGATGAGATGAGATGAGATGAGGTGAGATGAGATGAGATGAGATGAGGTGAGATGAGATGAGATGAGGTCAGGTGAGGTGAGATGAGATGAGATGAGATGAGATGAGATGAGATGAGATGAGATGAGATGAGATGAGGTCAGGTGAGATGAGATGAGATGAGGTGAGGTGAGGTGAGATGAGATGAGGTGAGGTGAGATGAGATGAGATGAGATGAGATGAGGTGAGATGAGATGAGATGAGATGAGGTGAGATGAGATGAGATGAGATGAGATGAGATGAGATGAGATGAGATGAGATGAGATGAGATGAGATGAGATGAGATGAGATGAGATGATGCAAAAGTTGGTGACAGGTGGTGACATACACAAAATCCTCATTTCCAAAGGGCAGTCCTCACCACTTTTGCATTGTTTATCATTTGCTCGTGAAGTCTAAGTCGTAGATAGTTGATCTTAGTAGATCAAGTCCCAATCTGCCAAACTAGAGTTTTTGACAGAGCTATCTATAACAGATAGGGTAATATTTGTTTCTAACAAGGTTAAGAACAGTTCATATTTAAGTGTAAATAGATACAACTATATTTTCAGGGTAGATTTTAACTTTATATGTATCAACTGACTTGTTACAGTAGCTTTTATTGTGTAAAATCAATAAATAATGTCAACATTAAATACATAAATATTACAGCAGTATTTATTCTTATTTGCTATACATTCGTAGACATTTTTCAGTCTTGCTAGTACATTGTTTATGCTTCTAAAACGGATTTAGTACATTTAATTAAAACAGTCCCATTATTTTCCCTATAAAAGAAGGCTTTATTCTCAAATGGATTTTTTAAACTTAATTAAAATTTTAAATAAATTTAAATAACAACACTTAGGCTGACTCACAAACTTTGTCAAACTTTTACAATCATAAAATATTCCTGAAGGCTTGAACTGCTGGATGCAAAATGTTTTGTACTTCACTGTGATTTATTTTCACTTTGTGCCTGGCAGGCTCTAGGCTTCCACATCATATTTTATGTCGGCCCACCAGTGGCTTCCACACGTTTCGAGGACCTACAAATCACTTTGTTGGTTCCCCTCTTCAAATCAAATACTCACAGAAAACGTGCCATTTTTATCAATAAATATGAAAAAAAGACAGCCTTCAGGTGTTTGAATCTGTTTATGTTGTTTATGTGCTGGACTGTCGGTCTGCAGTCTTTGTCCTGGCCTCTTTTTTCTTGTCTTCTAGTTCACTGCTTTGTGAAAACCGATGACAGCTCCCATCTAAACAGCTCTACAGCTATACCCCAAGGACACAAGACTGAAAGCTCTGTTTCACCCTACTCAGCCTGTAAATATAACTTTTTCAAGTGTTTTTGTCAATGGAGTAATCTGATTGCAAAACCCATTCCCTTGGCTTTAATCTCTCCCACAGGGTGCCACTCTTCTTTTGTTGTAACCCAAAATTTCCTTGAAGAACTGCATGTCGCCTGTTGATACAAGAGTTTGAAACTACATATCATCTTATGTTAAAAGGTGACGAAGTTGTTAACACTTTGGTCCAGCTTTGAAAACAACAAAATACTCAATCTCATGTAATATTGTTGTCAGGACTATTCAACTGAAGGCCCACAGGCCATTTCTGGCCCTCGAGTGACATCAGTCTGGCCCGTTATTACTTCAATGAGAAATAACATACTTTAGTGATAATATACAGGAATTATTTGAATTTGAAATCATAAAAAATGATAGATTCTTTGTTTTTTTATTTAAATACTAATTTATTTTTAATTAGACTTTCAATCAGAAAAAAATAGACTGTAATTATTATGAATAATGAAAGTCTCAGTTGAATCGACCTTGAGACATTTTGCTAACAAACAGGATTAACCCCAAAATTTGACACTCTAAGGTTTTGAGCAAAATGCTTGCATAATGTGTACCACTTGTTTTATGCATTAGCTCTCAGCAATTAGTTGTAGATATACACAAAATAACGTAGACATACACAAAATAAGTACTTTCTGCATGTTTTAATAAAATTTGTGCAGTGGTTTGAAGAATATTTTGTTAACAAGCACACAAAGACATGGAAAAATGTTATTGCTCTCACATTTCAGCAGCAAGTGATAGGAATGAGGCAAATCCAGAGTAAACCATTATTTGTTCTTAGTTTCTCCGGACTGGTTTCATCCCTTAGACAGCTCTATCATGTTTCTGGTGGAGAAATAAGTTCAACTTACGGTCGTGTTTGTTGCTGCAAAGGCATTTGTGAAGTTCGCTGTTTTTTTTTAAGTGCACTGAATGCACTCTGACCAGGAAGTTGGCTCCACTGGGTCAGAAAAGCAATTACTCTTGTGTCATAAAGTGCTGGTGTTTGTGTAACCCAAACTAAAACAATATTTAAAGGACCAAAAACACTTTGAACAAGACTACAAACCTCCTTTTCATTTCTAAAAGAAGAAGGGTAATAATGCTTTTGCTCTGGTACAGTATGTATGTGTGTGTTCATTTGTTTGTCATGTTAAAAATATATATTAAAACAACTCTCAGAAAGTAATAATTGGATGTGAGTCTACAACTAATTTATTGTTGGAGTCAACCCACTTCAAGATGGCTGGCTTAAAACTCTAAAATGGCTAAAACACAGTTAATATCAGTCTAACATTTGTTGTGGTAGTATAGCTGTGATTTGATGTATTTATATTCTGAGCTCACTGACTGCCAACAGATTCATGTTTTAACATAAGTGATTGCATAACTGTTAGCCAAATATTTCATGAACCACTACCAAAATAACTATAATTCATTCAGCTTTACAGATAATGAGCTAAAATTTGGTGTAGCTGAAATTCATCCTCAACTCATACTTCAAGTACTACGCAAAATATATTTGCCTAAAGTGTTGGCATTAACCTTTAAAGTCAATAAGACCTGACTGATGTCAAAATATCATGAGTCAGTGAACAAAGTTTACCATATTTGTCAGTACTGGATGTACATTATAAATGTTCCTTTTAGAGTAAAGTAAGATGGCTGCCACAGCCAATCAACCTTTGCTAACACAAAAATACCTAGATAAATCAGTTTTACAGATAATGAGTTTAATGTAGCTACAAGTTTTTTTCACAATATTGAATTTAACTCAATTTTATTTGTATAGCACATTCAAAAACAACTATTGTGGGCCAAAGTGCTTTATATAATACAAATATTAAAAGGAAAAATGGAATGCAAGAACAGAAGAAGGATAAAAATAAATATGATAAACCATAAAAACAAATCATGGAAGTGGAAAAGTCAACTCTCATAACGAATTAAAGGCTTTGGAAAACAAATGTGTTTTAAGATGAGATATAAAAAACACCAAGAGTCTAATGAGTCTAAGTTTGTCTAATGTGAATGGGCAGCTGGGTTCATAGTGTAGGAGCAAAAGATCTGATCACCTCTGTGGGCCAGCCTGGACTGTGCAACAACTAAAAACAAGTGATCATTGGATTTGAGAGATCTGGAGGCCAGACTACAGGAATCTGTCTGTTTATAAATTATCTGTAAAACTTTAAAGTCTATTCTAAAACCAACAGTGAGTCAATGAAGGGAAACAATACTTTAGCCACAACAGTTTTTTCTTTTTCCTTTTTTTTTCAAAACTTAACTATGCAAAAACACTGTCATTTCTTAGATTATCTTTTTAAAACGTGGCTGGTGATATTCTCAGGGAATAATAGATTTTTTATTTATAATTGTACAAAGTGTTGAGGCAGATACACCCCCATTAAAAAGAATTTAAAGAACCTACTTTGCTGGATTTTCATCTATAATTGAAGCTCATTTCCACAAAATGTTACACTTTATAACAAGTAAGTCACAATGTCAGCACAGCTTCACTTTAGTGTCATGCAAACTCTGAGCTCAATGATCGGATCAAATATGGTGACAGTTGTCCATCTCCCTGGACAGAAAGAACACTGCTCTGGGTTTGGCAGCAAACCACAGACTCCACCACCTCCCATGTGAAAGCATCATTAGCCAGAATAGAACTGGAGGTCAGAAATATTTTTGGAGGAGAGAGCTTGCATGTATTATTTTTAGTCAAAGTCTTGGTTTAAAGACTGATTTTAGTCCGCTTACCCTGAATCTGTCAAAGTTAAATGTCTTACTGCCAAACTGAAAGAGAAACATGATAACCATGAAGAGAACTTGATTAAAAAAAACTTTTCAAAAATGTACTTGCATTTTTTCCATACTTTGTAGCATAATCTCCTTCTACTGGTACTGCTTAACAGAAAAAAAATGGCCAAGTTTTATAAGTTTTCATACAAGTTTTATAACTTGTATATTTTATTCCCTTATAATTTGTTTGTAGTAATCACAATTTCATGCTTTACATAAGTGTTCAGGGTCACATTTTTGTATATTGATGTTTATGAGCAAAGTACTAATTAATTGATTGCCAAAAGCTGATTTACCCAAAATTGGATAATAAATGATATTTATTTTCTTTTTGCTGATGAATATCCACATTTGGCTGCAGTCCTGAACTTGTTTTAATTGCTTATTTTGTTTAAGGTGAAAATGATAGTAAATAATTCTGTTTGAGACATAACTCAGATATGCTTAAAGGACTTTATTCATCAGTCTACAAACAAATCCTCTATTAAACTGCTGCTGCTGCATGTACAGATGTAAATACTCCTTAAGCTCTGTTAATTTTCTCTGCTCAACTGTTAGTGTGAAGCTGCTTAATCTATGTTTTTCTGCAGTTGACAATAAGTGTTGTCTGCACTTCACACCATGCCTATTAGAATAAACCCAGTCATCTTTTTAAACCCTGCTCGCATTTGAAGTGTTCTACAAAGACAGGTATTTATCTATCCATCTACCTGAATATGTTACAATCACTTTTCACTGCTTTCTTCAGGATGCATGCAGTGTGTGAGACATGTGGGACATCAGCTAACAGACATCTTAGTTATTTTTTGTTTGTTTGTTTGTTTGTTTGTTGTTTTATTTTTTTTTTCATTCTTTGTTAGGAAGCAAACATTACAATCCTACTATGCCTCAGGTCTATGGTTGTTTGGTCATTTATGCTAGGTAGTGTGTGGTGTTGCCGGGCCAATAAAAGTCCATAACTCTGTTGTGATACATTGCTTTATGATTCCAAATAGTAGCAATAAATATATAGTATGGAAGCACGCAAAACAAAATTGTAGTTTAAACTCCAGGTAACAGCTTAAGAAAGGTGTTGGCATGAATACATCAAGAAAAATCACAAAAAAGTCTCAGTACAAAAATACATCAGTAAAAGACACATTTGCAAACAATTCAAAAATACAATCACGGCTTTAAACAAAAATATATATCAGAAATAAAACTAGATACGACTAATAATTATTAAAGGGAAAAGGTGCAATTCTTCCTATCAGCATTTTACCAGTTAACTTAGAAAGAATAGATCATAAACATGTAGGCAGTCGCCAATGGTACTGTAAGGTTAGGGGTGGGTAACAAAATAATGTGCATGACCTACAATACAGTTTTGCAAGCTGTGTAAACTAAAACTGAGCACAATTCAGCCACGCTGCTCGCTTGGTTGCAAATACAATTCAGTGTAACTAAAAATTCACCTTTTTTCTTGCAATTTTGTATCAACAACTAGTTTCCAACAGTCACAGCCAAATTAAGGTATGACCTTTAGTTCTTTCTTCTGTTGTATTGGGTTCAGTCATCCATTAGTTGCCTGTACTTGTTTATACTATTCAAGCTATCCCAGCAGAAGGGCAACACCACAAACAGGCTGAGTCAATCTCACACCCATAGGAAGCTTACAATCACTCAACGTAAAATAACCTATTACATTATCATGATTGTTTTGGACTGTAAAAGGCAACAGGATGAAAATTCACACCTTCACAGTGAAAACATGCAAACTGCTTACAGAAAGAAGATTCTACTCCTGACTTACTAATAATGATTTCAACCTGGAAAGACTCACACGAGACAGCATGAAATTTAGGAGATTTATTGACATGACCGGACCAACATCGTTATGACATAAATGGCATTAGAGTTTGGCGCTCGGACCCCGGCAGAGGACGAGAGTGCTGAGTGAAGCCATAATCTCATACGAGATGCTTTAAGTTAGGGGTAGGAGATTTAATTCCCCAAAAAGAGGTCGAAGCCAAGAGGAGGATGAGGCCGGGTTAAACTAAAAGGACCTGAATGGCGGTTTAAGGGATGATGAGAATGACGACACACAATAGGGATGGCTGACAAACTAGGAGTACATAAATAGGGTTTTTTTCTATATCCCTTCCACTCCCTCATTTCGTGGTCGTCGCTCCCGCCCGGCACACTTCAAACACACACACCAGAGCCAGAGTGACGGGGAAATAAGTAGGGGTGATGGAGTGTGGTCCGGTCCGGTTCAGAACTGGTTAAAGTTATTTGTTCAAATGTATGACTATCATGGATTAGTCGTTTTGAAACTAAATGAAATAATATAGCACTATTTGGGTCACATGCGGCGCACCAAAGCAAGAAGATGACGAGAAGAGTGATGTGGAGGAGCTGCGCATGTTGGTGCTGACTCTGAGAAAGAAAAAAAAAGAAAAACAGAGATGCATATATTAATTATTTTATTTCCTCATTTGCACAGATCACAATGATGATGATTAAAACATTTTAATTTACAGAGAAGGGCACATAAATTTTATTTTACATCCTTGGCACAGCATTTAATTAATTAATAAAGGTCACCCTTTAAAAAAATCGCGTTCCAACCCTTCAATCGCCAATAGACGATTGAATCAAAAATCACGCCATCCCTGTTTGACAGTGCTATTTATTTTCCGCTTTTGTGGCAGAAACTTTTAAATAAGGAATTTTTAGATGCGGAGAAGCAGCTAAGTCCAAATTTAAGTGGAAATTCCTAAATCCTGCTGTGAACAATTCCTTAATATGTGGTGATTCTCTTTTTAAACCAACTTGATCCTGTGCAGAACTTAGGGGATCTGATACATGAAGGTATTGTAAGAAAATATAACGCTGCTTACAAGAAGCCTAATTTTGTAGGACTCAAACTGCAACCAAAATAGATGCATCCATTTACAATAGCGGCTAAGCTTTGATTTGTCCTTCATTGTTTCAAACCAAATACTTTTATGTACATTTTGGACTGTCTGTCCCTCGGCCCGTCCGCACCCCCCCCTGAAACCCGGCACATAGTGGTCATCGCACAGCCAGCTGCACTGCACACCCCACACCGAACCAGGTTCCCTGGACCCCCTCCTCTTCAAAGTTGGTGGACGGGCCAGGTTGGGGAGTGGCAGACGCAGGCCAGAGAGCAGAGTCCAAAACCTACATAGAAATAAAAACACAGAAACAAAAAGGATTATAGAAAAGCTTTCACACTTGTTATCAAACATTCTTTAAAATAATGCCAGATATTTTGTTCAACATTTACTTTGTCAAAGTTCATATTTTCAGATCAGCTATATGGTCTTGTTTCTTTTTTTTTTCACGTGTCTTTTACTTATTCATACAATAAAAAATGAAAGAAAGAAAAAGTTTCTTTTACAGAACATATGAGAGCGTGTGTGTCAGTTTACTCATCTTTTCTCTGGGGGGTGGGGGGGGTGGCTGGCTGGCCAGCTTGACTCCACCCGTGCCCACTCTTCCCCACCAGAACCCGGCCTGGTCCTGGTCATCCCTTCATCCCTGGTCAACTTGGATCCAAAAACCGCCTAGCCATCCACAGGTATGCTCATTAGCATAGATTTGAGGCAATGATGCTGTGAAGCCTCCCAGAGAGCTCCACCCCCCACCCCACACACACCTCGTCCATTCTACAGCAGCCTTGTGACGGTCACTCATGCCGTAGTATTTCAGATCTTATTGTTGATGCTGCCATTTGTCACACAGCTTGTCAACATCCGCAAAATCAGCCTGTTGTAGGGTCAGGCTGATTGATCTGCCGATGGGGTGCCGTAGAGTGGCAATTGTTGTGGGGCGGGCGGGGGGGTAGGCAAACAGGCAAAAATGACAACGTTATCTCGCCTTCATGGTGCTGGGCTGTGGGTGATCTTCTGAGTGATAGCCTTTACACAGTCTTCTGGTCTCAGCATCTCTGTCCATTTGTCGGTCCAGGTCTCGGCGGTTGGAGTGGACGCTGGAAAGAGCAGAGGGTCACCAGGAAACCAAAACTCCCCAGTTACGTTAAAACAAAACACACACACAAAAAAAGAAATTACCCATACAGTTTCCTCTATTCACTCAACAGCATGCAGATAAGGTCAGGCATTTTAAACACTTTTTTTTCTCAACGATGCCCGTTAAATGCTGTTTCAACAAAAATCTTCAAAAAACCAACCTCAGATAGACAACCAAAAATCACTTTTTTGTTCGGTCTCTTTGAAATACTTTTGTGTATTTATTTTTTAATGGCATGTAAACAAGCCATTCATTTTATTTCAAGTTAGAATGTTTCATTACTTTTTTTTTTTACTTCTCTGCATCTTATATTTTAAGATAAAACGAAAAGAAAACTCCCATTGCTTCAGGGAATCAAACAAATTTCCACTTTTTATATTGACTCAAAATCATTTGTAACAGAAAACAAGCAAATAAAAACACTAGCTCAGCAAATTTCATTTCACCCCATTAGTCCCCGGGGACCTTTCACCACATGAAAAACAGTTTCATTAATTAAGAGTATCATAAACTCTGTGCCTTCAATAAAATATATTTGCCTCTAGCATTCTAATGTTGTTTGATTTTTTGTATTAATTTCAACACAGCAATGGTGTTTGTTTGTTTGTTTGTTTGTTTGTTTGTTTGTTTGTTTGTTTGTTTGTTTGTTTGTTTGTTTGTTTGTTTGTTTGTTTGGTTGGTTCTCTTAAGCCTGAGAGTTAGTTATAAACACAACCGTTTTTATGCTTATGTTAGTGGGCTTGTTGCTGGAAAAAAACGGGTAATCCATCATCCACGCGTGCCCCCTCCTATTTCAACACACGGTTTACGGCAGGGGGGTGGAATGACCGGGCCCTGGACACCCCGCCCCAACCAGGCCACACCCACAGGAGGTGACGCTGCGAGGCCGAAACAGGAAAACCCCTAATCCGCTCCATTCAATAGCACTGAAAATCAGAGAGACTAAAACATGTTATTAAAAATGTTTCAAAACAAACCCTTTATCATTCTTCTTGATTTTAGCTTTGAATCATGTTCCACTGAGAGATCACGGGGGCGGCCGAGCTGTTTTAAGACTAAAACTGCCACCGTCCGGGAAAGCTAATTTGTCAAAACTCCATACCCACAGACACTTTTCACGGCTTCCAGCGCCGTATTTATTCACCATGGCCTGTGCTCAAAAGGCCCGCTGGTCGCATTCACAGGCTGAACTCGTGCACAAGAGCACTACCGTATGCAACTTCCTTATAATGAAAGTCAGGGCGGCCACCTCTTAAAATGACTTTTAGCCTACAAATGTCTCCTCAATAGAAACAAAAACGGAAAATTACTTTTCCCTCAGCAGTTTAAGCATATCTAAAACTGCCTACACTCACCACAGACGAAAAATGTCCTCTTGGCTACATTAAAACAGAAAGCTAAGCTCCCTGTTTTGACTCGATATGGAATGAAACGCCCCCGATATCTACCTTGACTAAAATCAAAACAACCGCAGAAACGACCAGACAAGCGTCTAACAATTAGAATTTTAATGTGTGTGGGCCGAAAATTAGCCGTAGCTTTTAGCATAATGTGCTAATGAAAATATTGGCTCACCGTGTTTCTGTCACAGACAGGTTCTTTTTTCAGCTCCAGTCCCAAAAGGTTACCCACAGCGGCCGAAGTAAGGACAGATCACAAACCCGGACACGATCATCAGAGGAGGACAGGCCAGCTTTATCAGAAAAAAAACCTTTCCTTTCTCATTGTCCAGTGGTCGTCCGAAAAAGTCGACTGCTGCGGGCAATCTCCGGTCCTTAGAGCCGCCTTTCAGACAACGCCAAAAAACTGTCGTGGTATGATTTACCAAGAATGCAGAAACACGTTGGAATAAATGCACAGAAAGTCTGCGTGTACGGTCATCTAATGATTTAATTCTGAGTGACAACAAACAGAAGTCAATCAGGAAGTATGTCGTGTTGTGACTGACTCATCAGCAGAGAGTAGCCAATAATATAACATCATGATAACATCATGTGACATGCTTATAACCAATCACAGATTGCCAACTGTAACCATCTAACCAATGACAGGACTGTCAGCCTGGAAACTCTTTATCAGAAATTAAAGAGGTCATGCATTGCTGGAATCCTGAAGTCTGGCCGATAGAGTAAAACAGCCGAAACTGGTTATAATAAGATATGATTACTGGGCAGCGTCAAGGTAGAACAGATATACATAATTAATCCATAACAGTCAGTTATCTTTTTCAAAACATACAGTGAATAGATCTAAGTAAATTTTATGAGTCATACAGTCAGTTTGCAATGCATTTCTTTGATAAACAGATTTAGGCAGAGTCAAGTCTGGCTGCTGCAGTCAGATGTAAACTACACAGTCTAGGCACAAAATACACATTGGAAGATCAAAAAATTAGCATTTCATTATTTATTATTTTTTTATTCATATAATTGAAACTAACTTGTGTTGTGAAGCCCTTGACATCTGTGTCCACCATCAAGACTAATGAAATAAATAAGTAAAAGCTTGCAGTTTAAAACTTTTTTTCTGCTAACTGAATCACAAATGTTCTCCTTGGCACAGACTTTCAGTTCTGTATTAATTTGCACTGAATAAATATTGTATCACATACTTGCCATAATCAGTCGCACTCACACATGCCAGTGAATAAATATTCTTTAAAGAAGCAATAAGCAAAAGCAGAAAGATCTGCATAGAGACAAAGCACAACAAGATAAAAGATAAACAGCTGCTTGCACGAACAAAACACAGCTGTAACACTGTAAAGTCACCGTAACGCTCTCTGCTTTGTTTGTAGATCACTTCTCTGTATTTTGTTTTTAGCTTTATTGCCATTGACTTTATTATGTGTTTGGAGTTTATTCTGCAGTTGCTTGGTTTTGCCTGTTATCTACATAAATCTGAAGGTTTTCTAATCAAGAACATGTGTCACTTGCCACCAGGGTGACTGGAAACCTCACTAACAAGGCAATTTGGCACACCATAGCGCCCGTAATTAACAGTATGTTGAGTCACGCTGCCAGGACGCCTTAGTGTTTTTCTTTCAAAGTCATTTGATGAGAACTCACAGGATTCCTGATTAATTCAAATTATTATGATGTTGCCAGCATCACTTTATATAGAGATTTAATTTGCACTAACGTTAATGTCGTTGTAAGTTTTGTTCAACATCTCTCACATATATATTTGTCAGAACCCTTTGACATTTTGCCTAGAAAAAGAGATCAATTTAGCAGTGCTGGAACTTCTTGACCTCTTTTTATTTCTAGTGCATAAATATGAAACTGGATGCACATTAAAAAAAGAGTTTCTGAAGTGCACACATCTGGGAAGACTTCCTCTGTGGTTCTGATGAGAGCAGTTTGCTCTTTCATACACAGCAAACACTTGGAAAGCCAGAGTTTGCAAAGTGCCACTTTTGCTGATCATCACCTATTGTAAGTGTGAAAGTCCAGACATGATGCTCCATCTGTCAGGAGGGAACATGATTATTAGCTCGCATTCGAGTTCTCATCACAGCTTCAGTGAAGCTGGCCAAAAAGCCATGTGTTCAAAGATTAACCTTCAAATTAGAAGATTTTTATCTGACTGTAAGCCGGAGCTCAGAGAGTGGAAGGACCAACTCAGAAACTAGGATTTTATTCTCCATCAATAAAAGAAAAGATTCATTAATGAAAAACCTTTCATTGCTTTACACATTGCCCAACAAGATTATGACATAATTTAAAACATTATTTTATCCTGGAAAATTTTTGAATTTGTTGATACCATAATATACCATACAATTTTACAAAACATTTAAGAACGGCAACAAGGCTGACCAAAGTGCTGTACAATAAAACAAACACAGGGTAACTAAAGCATTTTTTATAAAACTGCAGATGTCAAAAAAAATATGAAACACCTATAATAGAAGAAAAAAGTACAATCACATGTATGATATATTATATATGATATGGTACAATATGATATGGTGCAATATGATACGATATAAAATTGGTATGATATAGTATGTAAAGCACAATACAATATTACATATGAGACAATGATATACAATATGTTATATTATATGATATGGTATGGTATGATACTATACAATACTAAACGATATGATATGATATGATATGATATGATATGATATGATATGATATGATATGATATGATATGATATGATATGATATGACATGACATGATATGATACAATGCGATGCAATGCAATGTGATGCAATATTATATTGAGACGTTAATATGATATGATATGTACGATACAATACAATATTACATATGAGATGATGATATACAATATGTTATGATATATGTGATTCGGTTTGGTATGATACAATATGATATGATGTATGATATGATATTATCATACATGTCAACCCTTTGGGCATTTGTATAATGAGCCTCAAAAATCCATAATTTTTGCAAAACATCTGTACTACTCAGGGGTGATGTTGGCTGCCGAAATGACAGTGTCTGCTGCAAAACAGGAGGAAAGGAGAGTGGAAGATGTGCAAAACATGTTTCTAGTCTTATTTCTAGCGCAAGAACAGGTTGGAAGATGGTTTTTTTTAATGTTATTTATTGTTTTTTTTATCATTCTACTGGCTATGACATGTTAAATAATTTTGAAACTGAGGTTTTGAAAAAGTCTGTAAAACTTTAAAAAAATCTGTGAGATTGCTCTATAAGGCTGTATGCCTGCAAAATGATGGAAAGTCCGTGTAAACTACGGACAACAACTTAACACGTATGTATGATATACAACATGACCCAATACAATCAATTGGCTTGTGATATTATAAGAGCTTTCATGAACATTTGGAATATGACCTGAACACCTCTTACCCCATGTTTTTGTCATGTGTGTGTCTTGTTGAATGGGTGCTCTTAAATGTAATTTCATTGTGCAAACGATGACAATAAAGGTTTTCATCATCATCATATGCGTTGAGCGCTCACTTTAAGCTTCAAACACACCAAATTTTGGCTCAGTATCTGTAAAAGGGGCTGATTTAAAGCCATGTTTGTGTTTCCTAGCGTTGATTAGCTGTGGTGACCATCTTGATTAAAGCTAAATGTTAATCAGCTGTAGATGTACATCCAATCCAAACACACAAGCACATGATTGCCCACCTTTGGTAGGCAGTAACAAAAACAGTGCTCCTCTTTGTTTAACATTGATGACTTCTCTTCAGGTGTATAGTAATTGTCTGTGGACCAAAGCTTAGTTCATCTTTGGGGATCTTCTTTCCTGAAGTGAAGTTTAAACTACTGTTTCTTTTTTCTCACTGCAGAGCACTGAACTGGAGGACCTCTCAGAGATTTGATATCTGTATGACTGAATATGTGTATAATTATAGATCCTGTTCCATATCAATGACCAAGAGTACCAGTGACCTTTTACTGCAACATTCACATTGTTATTCTCAGTGCTCTGAGAAAACAAAAACACCTTATTCATTTTGAACAAAAGCAGCCATTTAACTGCCTACCATACTAAGATTAGTTTTATGCTGATCTTATTTTGATGGGAACTCTTGTTTTTATTACAAAAGTCTTATGTATTGGTTACAACTTACCCCATTTTTGAGAAATATAATTTGTTGCTTTCCATTATTAGTATTTTCATGAACATCTTCCAGTTTTTTTTTCCCTGTGGATGACTGAAGGGATTAGAACAGTCCAACATATTTGGACATAACAGTCTCCCTTATTTGCATAATATGCAAAATGCATCAGAAAATAGAAGAAGGCTGGAACCCACTGATACATTTGCTACTTTTAAAGCTTTTGATGAGGTAAATTGCCTTTAATCATAGTGAAAAAAGTATTGCCAGAACCTAATAAAACTTTCTTATTTCTGCCACTCATAGAGTAAAATTATATAAATTGAGGCACATGAAATGAGATTCTCGCATCAGTCTGGAATTTTGAGGGCAGTTAATTGTTGTATTGGAAGGTGATCTGCAATTGACACAGATAAAATGTCATATTATCTTTCTTTTCCAGTGAACGTGACAAACGTTATTAGATTCTTTCTCCAAATCTGTAGTAAATGAGCCTTGCCCATTCTACAAGAGCGATCACACATAAGACATGGGTCCTCTACCAGAAACCTGGATGCTTGATAGTTCTGTGCAATGTTTTAGCTGTTCCTAGGACTGACAGCATTCTCTGAGGTTGTTCCTGGGATTGTTCCCAGTTTGTGTCATGGCATCAAGTGCCCTGATGACCATTGGAACCACATTGACTCTCCACAACTACTTCTTTTTCACCTGTTTGATATTTTCTCTAGCTTCTTGTGCTCCTTCTTCCAGATGTTACAGTCTCTTGGGATTGCTACATCTATCACCACTGTCTTCTTCTGTTGCTCTTCAATAACCACAATGTCCAATGTTTAATCTGTTCTTCTGTCCAGAAGAAAGGTAGGAAACTCTACAGTATCTAAGCCCTGCCATTCACTACCCTTTAAGGAGTCTCCCACTTTGACTTCATACACAACACAACTGCTGGCTTCTTTAGATTTATTGCTTGTTTCCATGATGATTCATCCTGTCCCTCTTCTTTCACATTGTGTTTCCGCTGCCTGAGACTGTCACAGTAATATTTAGGATACATGTAAACATGTAGTCGATGCATTGACAGTGATGCAATCACGCTGCCCCTGCGTATTGGTCCCGTGCAGTTATGGCGCCAAACTTTTGTAACCCCGCACTGGCTGCGCGCTCCACGCTCCATTCAAATACTGTATTTGTTCGTCAAACATTTGTTCTTATTTCTACATTTCACACAGGTTCAAGTGTACTGCCACATGTCCTTTTGGAGAATACTGCACCAATGTAAGCACCAAGTATAAATGCCTACACCACTTACAAGGGTGCACATTGTGCCCAGGGGTCTCTGAAATGATAATCTGGCCCTGAAGTTAACACTCAGAAAAGTGCTGATAGTACAACCAGCAGCGTCTCAATGGTCTCTGGCAGATGTAGGAGACCACATGTTGAACTGTTTTTTTATTATTATTGAACAACAGATCCCCTGGTATTTACTTCACACATTTTACATTTTCCTCATGTACTGAAGCTGTTAGAGGAAAAAAAGAAACTGGGATACTCTCTCGACACATTGTGCTCTAGAAATACCTGCAGGTGATAACTAGCTGGGGTTTTGTAGCAGGTGTCCTGTCACCCTCAGCATTATGAACAGTATGTATCATATCTGTAGGTGGAGGTGGTAATTAACTGCTATTTTGCCATTTTTAGAAGGTTGCCATGACACTTCTTCCTGTTTCTCTTCTTTTTTTTCCAATACCTGCCACCTACCTGTCTTTTCCTTTTGCCCTCTAGCAATGTGCTTCTGCCTTTATTTTATTTTATTTTATTTTTTTTGCTTTCTCACTCTTATTTTCACTAGCTCAACCAAGGTTGTTGCATTTTCATTTCTGTTGCCTGTCTATCTTATTCTTTTTATAGTTATTTAAAAATAACCCATTAAGGTTTCCATGAAACATTGAATCCATAATTACATTGTTTGGATTTTTTATTACACAAGCAACACGTGAATTTGGTTGTGTAATAAAAAAATCCAAACAATATACACAAGCAGCATGTGAATATGGTTGGCACACTTTGAGTTTGTTAATGGCAATATTTATTTAACAAAGACAGAAATACGTGGTCCAAGAATGAAGGTACTTGCATATATATATATATATATATATATATATATATATATATATATATATAATGATCGTCTTTGCGATACAGCCTGTGTAATATGGTTATCGCAACAACTGC
Organism: Austrofundulus limnaeus; assembly: GCF_001266775.1. NCBI lineage: Eukaryota > Metazoa > Chordata > Actinopteri > Cyprinodontiformes > Rivulidae > Austrofundulus > Austrofundulus limnaeus. Next base: position 754,061 of record NW_013952564.1, on the reverse strand, counting down.
ATAAACTGCATTAAATGGTTGGCTCAAAAGTTTTCATTTATGTGTTTTGTCACTCAGACAATCAAATGGAGCCATTCACATATTTGGCCAATTAGATGGATCTCTTCATATTTCAAAAAAATTCATGTTGGAACAGAAATTAGCCTTTTTTTTTCTTTTTGCTCAGAACCAAGAGTAGAAAGACATCAACACTACATACTTATGCATTTGTTCATTTATCACAAGTCATATTGTCATCACAATGTTAAGCACTGTTATCACGCATCACATCACATGTTTTCCTAATATCGTACAGCCCTAAAAGTAACAGTTTAAAACAAAAACCAAGAGCACTGTATTATGGCTTTTTACCTGTTTGTTGTTTCAGGTTATTAAATAATATTTGTTTCAAATCCTGGCCAATGTGCTGAGTGTTTTTAGCGAGAACTAGATTTGTTCTCTTCATTTCATGTCAAAAACACCCAAGTAGAGCAGCAGGTAGCTACTGTAAGCACACAGAAAGCAGTTAAAGTGTCTTGCCCAAATAGCTAAATTTGTCTGGCCCAGTTCTAGCCCAAATACAGTATGGTTTGCCAGAGGTGTTCCATGGGCCAGCCCCGCACCACATAAATCAAACCTGAATCTGTCAATGGCAGTTGAGACATTGATAGATTTGGGCCACATAAACCAAACCATAACTTGGCTAGTTGTGTCATGCCATCTTAAAAACAGTGCCAGCTTGACACCAGATCTGGGCCATACCTATCTGATATGTGAGTAAGGACATTGCAGGAAATAAGTTTAGTCGAGAATCAAACCAACAATTTTCCAGTCCCAAGACAGATGCCTAAACACTGTCAGAACCACCTAACTAATGGTGAAATGGATGAGATAATGGGGTGAGGGGCTGAGCCACAACTGGCTCAGTTGTAATTTGGTTTGGTGTTGGCTAATGCATGGACCACCTCTGGAAAACCACAACTGGGCCAACAAAATGCCATCACTCTTTGCGGTATCTGACCCGAGGGTTGGTGCACTATATGGGCATAACAGGGCCAGACAAATTTTGCTATGTTGTGTGTTTTTGTCATCAGCATTTTAAGCTCTGCCAGAAGATAAGTCTTACAGTTTAGCCAGAGGAAAGCTTGAAAGCTAAGCTGCTGCACATGTAATGTAAGTCTATAAAGTACAGCAGATGATGAAATACCTTTGGGGGAAAAAGAGGAAACCTACCTGCAGGTAGTGTTAGATGAAAAGTCAGAGGATCACCAGAAAGCATCAGGGTGTGCCCTCTGGAAACGTTTCAGTTCTTATCAATAGTTGGTCGGACAGTTTACTCATGGCATGACAGGTCAACCAATTCTGACAGTCCTGGAGCAATGCTAGTAGCATACTTTTGAAAAACTCTACTGCAGGAAGCAGTTCTGTTCAGTTCTGTCAACTACAAAACAACATGGACTCAAAAATATAGGTATCAAATCAGAAATTATATCAGGTGATAGAATAGAGTTCTAAAGCACCACTGAAGGAGAAGTACACAAACATTGTACGGACAGACTTTTGTTCTTTTGTTCATAGTCTAATTAAACTTTAAATATTCCGACCTAATTAAAAATAAAACAAGAATTAATTGATGGAATGAACAGTGCCAGTCATCTTGCTTGCTAATACCAAAGTTTTAAACAAAGATCTAATGTTGTAATCGCTTAAAATATATGCTGGGGATCACTCTCTGCTACTACCACACTATTTTATTTCAGAATCAGTAATGGTTGCCTTTTGTGATCATTTTTGTGTTTGGTAAAGTTAATTAGCTGTTGCAGCCATCTTGAATTATGTTCACAAAGACTAATCTGTTCTAGGTGTACATCTGATGTTTAATTTCCAAATGTTTCATTCTGTTCAAGGGTTCATAGATATTTAACAAACAAACAAAAATGCACACACAGATAGGCAATTTCATAATTGCCTTAGTTTCATGGGCAATAATAAGCTTGATATTTGGTCACATTTTCTTTTTCCTTATTTTTCCATTTGATACTTCAGATCCAGTGATTGAACTTTGTATTAGACTATTCAGGAATTTGTGGACTTGTATTGACTATACTGTACACAATTTAGGAACATAGCCTCAATGATCTCACTGATTTCCTAACTCTTGTTTTGAAACTCTAAGGTTTTAACAGTGCAGCTATGATTCAGTATTAGAAAAATACAGACTGCATAATTAAGAGTCTTCTTGATGAAGAGACGGTTGTTTTAAATTATTTTAAAGAGTTTTTTTTGCATGTGACAATAAATAAAACATTAAGCCACAGTTCCACAGAGGGTCTTGTGTGAAATAAACCTTTCTGTGTGGCAAATTTATCACAGGTCAAAAAGGCTACTATAGTTGTCTGATATACAGTATAAAATTGAGAAAACTTAATAATAATGCTTTGAAGTTGAAATATTAAAAGACAGGGGATAACGTTTCATTTAAAGACTCAAAACAAGCACATGATTGATTTACAGAAGTATTTTAATGTCTGGCATCTAGTCTCTTCTTCATCTTCACTGTTTTAACAGACACAGGTAGATATTGTGCAGACTTCAAATATATTAACTCAAATGACAGCTTCCTCTTAAGCAGTCACCTTTGGGTAATATCACATTTCTACATTTGAAAATTATTATTATCTGGTATCCTGGTTGTTAAATATTAAACATTTCCCTGCGGTTTTGCTTTGATTTCACCACATCATTTGTCATGGATGGTGACAGAGCAGGAGAAAAAAGGCAATCATTATTTTAAATGTGGCAAATGTTACACTCTGACTGATAATTTAAATATCAGCTGCATATACTGTATATGTATATATA
>NW_013952564.1:739733-751170 GCF_001266775.1 Austrofundulus limnaeus | reverse complement strand
ATATATATACTGTATATTGTGCAGCCATATATACTATGCATACATACTTGCATATTTCCCCAGGAACAATAATAATAATAAATTTGGCAGGGCTGTAGATGAGTCTGACCTACACTGCACCAGCCAACGGTTTTATGATAGACCCCATATTTGAGGAGAGGGCTCCTTTCAAAGACGTGGTGTCAGGACATGCAAAATTGCTTATAACTCAGAAACTGTTCAACATAGAAGCTTCAGATTTCTTTTGTTGTTTAGCTCTGATGAAGCTCTATCCATCAGGCCCACCATTCAGTGCCCCTGACCCCCCAGACCCCCAATTTATCTGAAAAAGTGGTATCTGGACATAAAAAAATGGTTACAGCTCAAAAACTATTAAACATAGGAGCTTCAGAATTCTTTTGTTGTTTAGCTCTGATGAGGGGCTATCAATCAGGTCCAACCAGGTCCCCCAAGACCCCCACCCAAACCACTACAATTTTGGAATGCACCTAGTAGCATGACATTTATTAGGAATAAAGACTTCTGAGTTCTGGTGCATTTGTGCGTGCGAGGGTCATTATGTTTCCGCTATGCTGTATCTAGTTTTCTCAGCAGGTGTGACTGCAACTCTGAAATACTAATGTTCATAAAAGCTCATTTTTCGCAGCATTGTAATTATGTCAGACCACATGTCTTAATGCCTTTTGAATTAGCCAGCTTTCTTTATTGGTCTGCCGACACCACTGCAGATCAGTTTGGTTAAACAGCCTTGGCGACTCACAGGGGCTTCTGAGCAAATAAAAAGCAATAACATTTCAACGAGCATGTCGCAGTGACATAATAACAGCAGTCAAATTATTATGAACTTGACCCCAACATTTGAAAATAATTGTTGTATAGCTTTCTGTGGGGATCACATATAACTGGTATCTGATGAAAACCTCACACACTCCCATTCACTCGCATTACGAAAATGTTACGTGAATAGTGTCTAGTGACTTCATTTGTCTCTGTCTCTCTCTTTCTGCCATGTCTTGATGTCTCATTATCTGCATGTTCTGGGGCCATTGATCTCAATGAGATGTTAATTACGTTATCAGAGCACGAGTTGTATTCTTCAAGACTCTGAATACAGGAAATGAGGATGTGAGGCTGATCATGTTTGCTGCAAACTGGTGACTGCTGGTCTAAGCCTCAAGTTTATTGGATGAGAGAACAATGATAAATTATTGTTTGACTGAAAATAAAAGCCAACTGTATTTTACATCAGGACTGTTTTCTCAAGGGGGGCAGGATTAACTGTCTAATATTCTCAATAAAACATTAAGATGTTCAGTACAGTTGATATCTGTATTATCAGGTTCAAAGAAAGCAAATCTAAGGCCTAAAATACAGTATTTTGTTTCACCAATTCTTTCCATTAACAAAGTGGAAATCAAACAATGAAAATGTGAGAAATGCCCAAATTGAAGCATCTGGAAGAGAATACAAGAATATTTTTCTATTTCTATATTTAACATTTTAACCTAATTAGAATTTATATAGGAACACAGCCTGGTAAGTCTTTAAAATTCTACAACAAAAGAAAACCAGAAACACCAACAAAATTTCAAGATTTTGCCACTTTGAAAAAATAGGAGCTTCTTTGTAAAATTGGCGAAACATTTAGGACACATTAACTGTCAAAATATGTGATAATTCGGTGTTTTTGATTTGAATGTTAATACTTCTAATGTTGGGGTCGATTTGAATGTCAATGCTTCTAACAATGACTGGAGAGTAAACTCAAACCCATCAAGGGTTTTATTAAAAAAAATTGAATTAGAAATAGAAGCAAAGAGTCATTGCTTTTCTTTATGATTTATTTTGATGACCAGTTACAGAAATTCTCCCGATTGAGTTCAGAATATTTTGCATTTGATCTTAGCCCCAACTTTTAGTGCTCAGTTTTCTCCTTCAAAATTACTCCTGTCAACTCTTGTCCTCACAGCTTTTAGTCGCCATTTCTTTTCTGAAGAAAGGAGAATTTTACTGTCTACTTTTCCGTTGTTCTCCCTCTGACTGTTTGCACCTGAGGATAATTTTAACAACTCAGCTTTTGTCATTGAAGTATGTTTGTTGATATTCAAGTTTCTGTAGATAAATCTAAAAAAAAACTGATGGGTTCTTCTTTATTGAAAATCTTTCTTCTCTTCTCCAAGAGACTTCTTCAGGCTGAGGAGTCACAGGTAAGCTCAGCCTTGTAAGAAATACTTCCACATGCTGGACAAACAAGTTTAAAAATGACAATCAAAACTTTGTTTTTTGTTCTAAACATGGCGTCCCGTGGCTTTCAATCCCCAAAACACATTAAAGCAAAGATCCCATCCACAGGCACAGAGTAAAGTTGTGTATGCTGTTAAATGCCAGGAAGAATGTGACCATCGATGAAACAAAACAGCTGTTCAAAAGGATGGCCCAGGACAGAAAGCCAGCATCATTAGGCCAGGACTCTGCAGTTTGCACTCATTTACAGGCTATTATTTTGGGAATGAAGATGTTCTCATCCTTGATAGAGGGGAACGTTGGTTTGAGAGACGAGTAAAGGAAGCCATTTTTGTGAAAATAAACCATCATTAAACAGGAATGGGGGGACTCTGTGTAAAATTGTCCCCCTTTTACAATGCTGTTGCAAGTATGACTCACCCGGCCCTCTGTGAACAATTGATGATAATCAGGACCCTAATGATCATTAGGCTGATTGATGGTCCTCTCTTACATGTGAACAAACAGTTTTGGTTGCCAATTTGTTTGTCCACCAAGTGGAAGTACTGCTGATAGGGCTGAGTGCACATCTAACTTAACACACATGAACAAGTCTCTTGGAGAAGAGACAAAGTGTTTTCAACAAAGAAGAACTCGTCCAGAGGATCTACTCGTTTTTTAGAAGATTCTACAGGTTTCTCTCATTTTCTCATTTCTCTCAAATTATGCATGAGACTTTCATCAGTAGATGATGCATATTTAGTGCTTTTTTTTTACCATAGATAAAACATGCATGCAAAAAAGATTATAATCAAAACCACTGAACATTGCCTTTATAAAAAGTCAATCAGACCTTTTAGCTGAGTAAATTGTGTGGAAAAAACCCACATTACACAAGTTATCACCCACAAAGTTTAACACGCTTGAATTAACATTTCTGTAAGAAGCTTTTTGGAAAAATGCTCTTGCTTTTTATCTGCACAGTAACAATCTGTTGCATGCAGTATTAGTCTCATGCAAACACTGCTGAAGTTTCTGCTACCAAAGAATATCACAAAAATCGCACATACTACCAAAGTCCCTAATTTACACTATAAGTCGCTTAAACATAAAATAATTTCAGTACAGCCAAGGTTAGCCTCTTAAGTGTGAGTGTTAAAGATTAATAGTGAGGGCATAAAAATATTTTTATGTATGAAAGACTTATGAGAACTACAGTGCTTTAATACCATATAGCAGAGATTTTCCACATTGTTTTAATTTTTTTCTTCTGTGAGACCATTATTTTCTGTCTTAAAAAGAGAAGTTGCAGCACTTAAATGAAATATCAAGCTTTTGTTTTTAATGTACCAAAACAATGTAGAAGCTCTGTGTGTGGGTGTGTCTTTATGACATCAAAACACACTTATTCCTGAAAATAATCTGAAACACCATCTCAAGCGTTGACGTGTGCCTTGGTAGAAGGCAACATCCTCATAGCTGCTCTAGAGAAGTATTTGACTCCTCAATGATTTCTGTCCTTTCAGCTGGTTTTGTTGTTCAGCTGTCAGAGCAAAGAGTAAATTCTATCAGCGCGAGTAAATTCAGACGACTTCTCCTTCGCCTGAAACCTATGAGCCAAGATAATGGAATGATTCCCCCCCATTTCACTGTGTTCACACGCCACCCAATTACAGGAAACAGACGGTAGAGAGCAGAGAGGTGGACGTTATGAAGAACAATAAACATGATGGCACTATGTCCAGTTTTAGCATGCAGAGACTGAAGGAAAATAAAAAAATGCAGAAGAGTAAGATGTGAAAACCATTATATTATGGTTTCAGTTTTTGGTTTGAGTGAGATTTTTCAATCAGTGCTCTTTTCATTTTCTATTGATGCTGAGCTCTTTTAGCCTACTGCATGAAAAAAATACAAATGAGATCTCATCTCAGGTTCTGGAGCCAAGACTCAGTGAAATGCCAAGATTAGCTCATGACAGATATTATATTCATGTCTATGTATAATAAATAAGAAAGTTTGATAGGGAGGAGCTCTATGAATTATAAACTAACATTTACAGACTTTGGCTTTCAATGAGAAACTTGTTTAAGTTAGACAAAGTGGTGCATTCAAGTTCAAATAAAGTAGAAAAAGCGTTTATTTTGGTTATTTTACCATATAATGCCATTTTTATTTATAAAGCAAATAAAATGGTGTGAAGTTTTTGTAATAAATAATTTATTTTTGGAAAGATAGCATTGATACAATATTGTAAAAAAAACATGTCACGTTGCTGAGATGAACATTTGATGAGATATTTGCATGTGAATTAACAGGAAGTGATTTCAAAGGGGAATGTCTGTACTTGAACAGAATGCAGAAAACAGACTGTAGAGAAGAATCTGATGTTTCTTTAGATTATTTAGAGTCACTGTCAGAGAGAGATGAAGAATTAGAGTTCAAATAACATTGTTTTAATAAACAAAGGCCAGGAAATTATGTTTTGTAAAAAGTTACTCATTGGTGTCACTTGCTGTTTCACTTTGGCTGAGTCAAGTTCAAGTTTGCCAGTTATGTGAAAAAATGGGTAAAATTATGCGTATTATGCCAGGTTTCTTATAAATAAAGATGTATTTTTTTAAATATGCATTTCACAGGCACTTTAAAACAGCAGGGTCTGCCAAAGTGCTGACAAATACGTAGGGAACACAGGATAAAATCTATAGATCAACAGAAGTTAAAGAAAATGAAAACAGATGGGATAACCAGAAACAGTTGCACAAAGCTGTTTCATCCTCTTCTTTGTTACCATCACCTTACCATAAGGAGATTTATTTATTCATTTGTTTTATTTCATTATATCAAACACTGAATGAAAATGGTGCAGAAAGAAGAAAAAACATATAACATCTGACTCATTAAAAAAGCCTACAAACAACAACTTAAGCTTAAACAATCAACAAACATGTACATTGTTCATTAGACTAGTTCAAAATAGAGCTTTTACAAAAATTATATTCTCTTAAGGTTATAGTGACTCTCTCTTAACAAATTTTAATTGAATATTTAATGGTAAGTTTTATGGGCTTATGTGAGATTTCCATGTCAGCTTCTCATCAATGAAGCTGACAAGCTGAAATTTCATTTTGCTAGCTGCTACTATGCTACTTTACTATGGTAATAAATTTCAGTGCTATCAATTTCAAATGAGACTTTGATAATTTTATTTTTGTTACTAAACATCATGTAGTTTGTTTGCCCAAATGATAACTTGTAAAGTGAAACCAAGTTTTTATTTTCATAAATTCTGTTTGTATCTGTATCTGTCCAATATGTTCACCAGAATTTAAAAGTGTTATGACATCAGCAAACAAAATATATTTTAAAAGTTTCGACACATTGACCAAATTATTCACATAAAAAATAAACAGTTTTCATCCAAACACACAACCTTGAGGAACTCCACAATTAATATTGCATAGTTCAGATCTTACATTTGCCTTCCCTATTTTTTAGATGTCCATCAACATCTTGTCATTGTTTATTTATTTATTTATTTATTATTTTTTAGGAATATAGAGATTTTTTATTTATTTAGTCCCATCCATACTGTAGCCAAAAAGATGCGTGTCACTTTATTCTCTGCAGCCAGTTTGAAGTCACTAAGAATTAGAAAGTGGCAGACCAACAATACTGACCTCTTGAATGATGGAACTAAAGTAGCAGATAATTTTAGGGTTAAATCTTGAGCTGTCCATCAGTGTTTTATTTTAGCAGTGCTATCATAAATGTCTTCACTGAGCAGCAGGGTTTTCAGATGAGACTATAATAGTGGCATCACTTTTCATTTCATGTCCCTTAAACCTCTGTGGGGTTTTAAAAGGACGGAGCATCAAAATCACTTCCACATCAGTTCTAATAGAAGGCAATAATAAAAATCGCTTAAGTGGTTTTTTTTTAACTTGTTCTGTAAAAAGCAAATCTCCTAACGGAATATTACACTCCTGAGCTTTAGTTCTTCTTCAGCACTTTGAATATTTCGGTGGCGCTTTTATCAAAAACACACACTCATCTACTTTCAAACACTGAATGAGTTGATTATGAGGATTCTTCGAACACATCTCTTTGAGAAATCCTGTCCCTCCCTCCTTTGTTTCATACACTTATATTTTCTGTCACCACTGACAACACAATGAGCCATCAGAAATATTTCGCTCTGTCTCTGATGGCTGAAAAGAAAGAAATCCACTTATCTTGTTCGCATGCATTCTTATTCCTATCAGCTCTTTTTTTTTTCTAAAAGGTCTGCAATGTAATTTAAGACATGTGACAAGTGGGCAGAATACATCTAAAGTGATTTATGTTGTACTGACTTTAAAATGAAGGCAGGAGCTGTGTCTCATGCACTCAACTTCTCCTTCTGTGCTTTGACAGATGATACGTTTCTGTAGCTAATTATAGTCACCAGTGTAGAAAAAAAAAGAGGGTCATGTGTTCAAACGGACTTTTAGACGTTACCTCAAGACAAAAACATTTTGCTCTTGCAAAGACGCAGAGTCCCTGCTATTTCTCGGTGAATTACTAATTGCCTCTAATGAGCCATCTTGATTAAGGTGCAGCGTCTGATTTATGAGGAAGCCAACAGTGATGATGACTGTCATTCAGATTGTTGGTTTTAGTATTCATGTCTTCATCATGTGTGCTGTCACAGGATATCAACAGTTTGTTCGCTTCTCTTTGATAAATTCATGTGTGGATTCATTGGCTGCTTGTTGACCCCAAAGAAAATTATTATTTTTAATATTTTTTGCACTGCTTGAATCCTTAACGTTAATTACAGCATGCTTAAGCTTAGGCTAAAAAAGGGAGTTTTTAACTTCCTCTTAATCCCGTTGTTCCCAAGCATCTCAGGTTCTGACCCACAAAATAGCAGCAGCAGAGACTTTAAGTCTTGCTAGTTAAAATACAGTAATTGCGAATTAAAGGTCAAGCATTATTTGATGGATGCATATCATTCCACCACATTTAATATCAGAGTTTTAAACAAAAATCATTCATTGTTGAGAAAAGGTTGGGAGCTGTTTTAGTCTAACTTTTTTTAGACCTCACAATCTGTGATCTGTAAACACTCAGAGTATGTGCTGTGAATGATTCTCACCTACTACCGTGTCTAATATTTTACTTTTAGTGTGTGGATTATTATTTGCTGAAAGTTGCATTAAAATTCATTGGCTTGCTCAAGTGAGATTTTGGCAATACTAAAGAGAAACAAACATGACCCAAAATTGCTTTTGTGGCGCCATAATGGGTTAGTGGTTAGCAATGTTGCCTCACAGCAAGAAGGTCCTGGGTGCAAGTCTTAGGTTGGGTCTGGGATCTGATTGTGTGGATTTCCTCCTGGTCCAAAACCAGACATGTTTAGGCTGCTTCTAGACGCAGGCCTCCTGTAAAGATTATCTAAAATCAATGGGGTTAGTTATCCTAGGTTTGTTTAAAGTGCCTGTGACATCATTTTTTTATAATGCAAATGCATTTTTGGAAAGATCACACTGAGAACATTTTATAAAATAATATTCATGTTGCTGAGATGAACAGTTGTTGAGATATTTGCATGTGAAGTAACAGGAAGTGATGTCAAAGGGGAATGTCTGCATGAAACCAAAGCTAAGATAAAACGCTCAACAGAGCAAACTGTGGAGGGGAATCTGATTTTTTACATTATTTTGAGTCGCTATCAGAGAGGAACAAAAAAAAGTCAGAGTTCAAATCATAATGTTTCAATAAAAAAAAGACCAGAGTTCTATTTCTTAAAGGAGTTCCCCTTTGATTAAAGGAGTTCCCCTTTGATGTCACTTCCTGTTTTCCTTTTGCTGTACCGAGTTCAAAAGAAAATAGGTCAGTCATGCATCCAAATGAGTAAAATAGTGTGTGGTATGCCAAGTTTCTTAAATAGAACAAAGTTTTCTTTGACTTTTTGTATCTGAAGGATAAGCATGTCACAGGTACTTTCAGGTTAAATAAAAAGCAAAAACCACAAGGACAAAATAACTGAATAATACAGCCCTAACACTCATAGCAACACAAAAATGTGCTGTTAGCTATCATTTAAAAATATATATATTTGATTCCTGAAATCATCACATAACCCCTTCACTTGTTTCCAGAGCCCACTTTTGGGAAACACAGTGTCAAACAACAATAAATGAGAGAAGGCCCAAGCACAACTTGTTTCTATAGAATCCACTCAGAACAACTTTCCCTACAGTAATGTGCCGCTCACAACATGACGCATTGTTTTAATTTACAAATCTGTGACAAGATTTGAAAAGTGTTTTTAATTTTCAGCCAGTTATTGTGTACTTAATTCTTCCTCTTAAAGCTTTCAGTGTTCTTCAGCACAGAGACATGAGAAAGAGATGCAGCTTCTCACAGATCAGTGGGGTAACGTATGAAGCATCTAGTCTTTTGGAGCATCTTGTTGTGAACATGCATAAATTAGCTTCCTGTGCTTGAAAAAAACAAATTGTGTCTGATGATCAATGTTGTTTCATGAGGCAAGTAAAGCCGTGATTACTCATGTTTTCACAGACGACTTTACACACTATTACACAAGACTTCAAAGTGGACTTTCTATTTACTTTCATAACAATTTTTACTGTTCATAACTCATCGGTTTAAAAACAAATACAAAACTATAACCTTTATGAAGGGGATTAATACCAATGTGAAGTAAAATGTAATTGTTTTTTGTATAGTTTAAAACTCATAACTACATTTATATACATTATCACTTAATTACAATCATCATAATTGTACATATTAATACCACTTATAAGCTTGACTTAAGTTAAATATTAATATGCATGTATAGCTTATAGGATTGTGAACATTGTTTATTTATTTATTTATTGCCATGAAGCTTATTTCTTGTATTGCAAACGTATATGAATATCATTACAAAATATCATCAATACATTGCATTACATTATAGACATTACATTTTGTGTGAGAAATAATAGATAATTAAATAGGTTTATGCTTGTACTTTTTAGTTGCAACTTTTTATATTATCTTTAGTTTCAACCTTTGTGACTATTTTTATGTATTGTCTTGTTGCGGTTTGTATTCTTAAATGTTTTGTGCTGTTTGGCCATTTTAACCTGTTCAAAATAAACATTCGAGGAAACATTTTGGTTGTTTTATTGAGGTGAAAGGTCAGTTTTGTTTCTGCTATTCTGAAACATGTAGTTTTTAAACACAAATCCACTGTATTATTAATTTTACTTTTGTGTTGGCTTTAAAATCATATCTTTTATTTTTATAATAGGACAATTGAGAGTCAAGACATTTGAGCCACAAAAAAATAAAAAATTGCAACTAATTGAAAGAAAATGTAACAATAGCGCCCTCTGGTGCCAACAAGCACCAGCACTATTATTACCACAAGCGCTATTATTATTGCTACTTTATTATCAATCTGTTTTCATAAGTTGTTTAGCCAGTAGAGAAAACACTTTGCAACCGATTTTTCTTTTTTGTTGTAAATTTGGCACAATTTCCAACATTAATAATGCTTTTTTACATTTACTTTAAATTTTTTCCAGGTTCCAGCAAGTATGAAGAAAATGATAAACGTTTGATGCTTTCTTCATTCAGCTCATAGACATCACAATGATATTGTAGACCAGCAGAGATTAAAAAAAAGTTAAAAAATGTTCCTTTTAGTTCTGAATATCAGTGGATAAGAGCTTGAGAGTGAGAAACAAATCCCAGTTTGCCACAATTTTGTACTGAAAAAGCACACCGATGAAGTGAAAAGGATTGTTTTCCACATCTGATAACAGAGAAAAACATGTCTAAATACAAAGCCAATGACCTTAATATTTACAATTTACAGCTGACACAAAATAGCCGTACACAGGGGTGAGAAGTTTAAAAAATTATTTATAATATAATACAAGGATAATTTGTGCAAGACATTGGTGCATTGAAAACTGTACATTATGAACAAAGTACTTAAAATTCAAAAGCAACCTGAAAGCAAAGCACAGCTGCTGTGCCATGATTGTGACAAATGGGTAACTAGGAAAATACTAGATGTAATATACAAACTGTTTCACCAGTATACAATGGTTGTATAGGACCAGATTACATTATTTATATAAAGTGCAGAAGAAGTAACCACTGAGGCCTGACGTGCCTGTGCCTGACCACCAATAAAGATATTGGTGGTTGGATGGGTTTGCTTATAAACTCTGAGCCATAGTACAGTGGTAGGATACAAACTGTATGGATTACCAATCTGTGCAATATACTAAATCTTACAAATATCAATATGAAGAAGAGTAAAAAGTTATCTAAATTTGCCTGTTTCCTATTACAAACAGATGTTAGCTCATCTTTCTGTCCTAAAGCACAGCACCTCTCTTTGTTTTTTCACCACTGAACAAAAAAGAAAAGGAAAAAGAAAAAAATGACCTGAAATACATGAGACGTTTTCCCAACGTTTTGGGAATAAGACATCTTTGACATTAAAGGTATAAGAAAATATATGCACGGTTAGTGACTAGATTACATTTCTTGTATATGTTTTTTTTTCGCAATAATTCTGTTTTGTCACTATGTAAAGTAAAATATGTAAAGTTTACAAAAGCGAGTGAGTTCAGCATCACATTTGGATCTCAAGAATACAGGAGAGCAAAGAGGCATCAAGCGGTCTGTCAACTTCAGCACCCTCTCCATGCTAAAAAAAAAAAAACACACCAGCTGCTGGGGGTTCTGGTGAGGGGTTTAGGTCTGCTGGGAACCCTAAGAATAGAAAACAGCAGATGTACATTAAATCCAGTCAATAGGAAGTCTGGAAAATGTTGTGCAAAGCTACTAGATTGAAAAATATGTATTAACTGTGGTGCTTACTGAGTTGGTTCGTTTACGCTTCCAGCAGTCAGGATTGAGTCTTTTCTGCTCCTCGGCCAAAGCCTTGGCCTCCATGGTGTACATTCTCCTCTCTTCATTCTTCATCTTCTTCCACTTGTCACCCAGGATGACACTAATGGCTCTGCAGTGAAGGGTTGGAAACACAAGAAGGACTTTTACTTGCTAAGATCACCTCTCTTTGTTGTTTTATATTTCTACATTTATATAACACTAATTAAATCATGCATAAGATGGCAGCAAGGGATGGGCAATACGGAATAAAACATTTATGACGATAATTTCTAGGTATTACCATGAT
>NW_013952564.1:719230-739723 GCF_001266775.1 Austrofundulus limnaeus | reverse complement strand
AGGACACCAGTGTTGCAAACAGGGGTAGAAATTAATATATATATATGTATATATATATATATATGTATGTATATATATATATATATATCTTTTGTTTTATAAATCTATCACTACATTCTCTCTTGAGAGACCTAAAATACTAGAAGCCACTAAACTATATTAAGTTCAAGTAGGACACCTGTGTTGCAAAAGGGACACCCATCAAAACAAGACTGAAATATGAGAACACATTTGACAATAATTTAAATGGTGTAAATAGCAAAAATTATCACTAATAATGGACTATGGTTGATATGATAAATCTTCAAATCACATCATCTTTGTTCTAATAATTATCTTTGTAAAACCTCAGAAGAACTCTAATCCATGTAAAATATCAATAATATAATTTAAAAAATAAAACTATAAGAAAAGACTTTTTACTAATCACTGAAAATAATGAGTTTTGCTGCTCATCTGTTCCCTAAAGGGTTAATGTTCAGGGGAGGGAGGGGCTAGTTGTGTGAGTGGAGGGAGATGAGCTGTGCAGCCTGCAGCTTGTGGCTGAGACGGAGGACGAAGAGCTGTGTTTGTTTGTTTGGTTTTTTTTTTGTTTGTTTGTTTGTTTGTTTGGGTCCAGCAAGATGAAGCTGCCCCATGCTACTGTTTTTTTAACATATTGTTGAACTCTAAAGAGTTTTTAGATAGCCATGACTGCTTTTTTGCATGCCGAGTCATTACGATAGCTTTTTAGCTTCACTGCTTTAGCACATGCTCTGCATGTTGACGTCCGCTCTGGAAAAACAAATGAAGCTTAATCTGGCGGGGAGGCATGTAAAGCCTAGCAGCACGCGGTGGGAATTTATTGTTTTTATCACAAGATGACAAATTATTACCATGGTGAACGTCTTTGACGGAATATCGCACACGATAACATATCGCCCATCCCTAATTCCAGCATAAAAACACTTCTTTAGATTAATACTCCACTAATCTTTAACTATTAACTAATCCTTGGCACTCATTTTGTTTAACATTACTGTCTACTCTTTGCTTCCGCATGTTTTGCCATTACCAAATGTATAATTCAAAAGGTACTTAGCTAATATGCAGATACACTTTAGCTATAGGCTAACTTCAATTATTAGTGCTATAAATTAAATAAAAATAGACAAACTATTAATAAAAAATAACTCTATTTAACCTCAGTTTCACAGGGGCCATCTGTGGGCAAAATTTTTGACTTTGTTAGGTTTTTTGAACAAATATTGAATCTTTTCAACTTCTGCAGATTTGAGGTTGTTTCTTCATCACGGCGAGAGCAATGACAAATGAGATTGGTCATTGGTGTTCAATGGGTTTTTTTTCTAAGATTGTTAGCATCAATGCACAACAATAACCACACATATTTTTATAGAACTTTGCATTAAGCTGAAACATGCCTTTATGTATTGGGATATCACATTCCCTTTAAGGGCTAAGCATGAACCAGTGATAAATACTTTGATTAAAATACTACCAAGCTCACTTTACAGGAAAAAATATATTAAAATACTGAGTGAGTGCGCTGCATCTCCCTGCTCACCTATTGTCCTTTCCTGGATACATCTGTGTGTACTCCACTCTGTACTTCTTAGCAAATAGCATGAAGGCATTCATTGGCCGCTTGCATTTTGTAGGTGTGGCACCGATGGCAGTCCCTGAATTATGGCTCCTGTTTGATCTGATACTGGAGGATTGCGGGGAGCCGGAGTGCTCCAATTTATCACAGTCTGGACTGACAGCACCCCCGCTGGACAGGGAGGCTCTGCGCTGACGAGCCATGTTGCTGAGAACATACACAGCTGAGGAATCAAGCGGGGTGAAGTCGTAGCTGCAGAGAAAGAGGATTAAAAAAAGACATGTTAGCATTTTGTGCATTTAATCTATCAAAATGTGTGCGCGCCTGCGTGTTTCTGTGCACAATGATCTGAAAGACCAGTGTATCTGCAAGGAACTGGCATTCCTTGAAGGAAAAAGTGTTACATAGTGAAGCAACCAAAAACCAATTTTACACAAAAATCATGTGTGATACAAGTACCAAATATGGCATGATTTGGAGAAACTGATTGGCCAGCTAAAAATCCAAGATAGTGGCCATTTTTCAAAATGGCTGACAAAATCACTGTTAGTCCGCCTGATGAATGTTGGACTTATGGTAGGTTTGTTGGACCAGTAGAGTTTGGCTTGACCGCGTGATCCACTGTAGCTGCAGTGCTAACCAGACCGGGTCAGCATCTGGATTTAGCATATACTGGCAAAAGAGCAAACAATAAGGGATTATTATTTAAATGTTGTAAAACTTTATTACCATAACATTAACAAAATATTAAGATATTAGAATGTATATAACCTCTCTCATGTACATAAAAATACCTGAAAGCTGTGTGGGTTCTGGAATTACCAACAGAGAAACAGGAAAACGTGTCTCATTTCACAAGTAAGCAGATTGTATCTAATTTATCTGAATGTGGATGTGATCTGACCAGAACTGAAGCTAATAATGTAACAGTTTAAAATTAAAATAAGCTTATATAAAGCTAATGTAATCACTTTAATTATTGAACTGGTTAGCAGATATTAGCTTCTGCAGCATCTAATGCAATACTGAGTGTAGCACTCTGCTAAATCATGCTAAAATTTAGGACAAATTAATAAATATTACAAGCTGGTTTTGCCTCTTATGTATGTAATATTTACAGTGTTAAATAATATGATATATTTGACTATTTTTAGGTTTGTATTAGAGAAACACAACCTGTTGAGAAGATGGTTAGCTAATATCAGTCTAGACAAGTTTTATCCTTTAAAGTATCAGGTACACAGTGAAATGTTCTAAGTGTCGACTGGTAATTTTTATTATTTATTATTTATGACAAGTAAGAAAAAATAAATCTATTTTATTACTAGTTGAAGTCATATTTTAACCAGTTAAAATCTATTCATCGTTATTTATAAATTATATAATGTTCTTAGCTGCTTTACGGGATTGTTGAATTTAATTACCATATATAACTAGATACAGCATAGCAGTAACATGACTCCCGCATGCACAAATGCACCAGAACTAAGAAATTTTTCTTCCTAACAAATGTCATGCTACTATGTGCATCCCAAAATTGTAGTGATTTGCGTGGGGGTCTTTTTTTATTTTTTGGGGTGGGGGGAGGGGGTTGGACCTGATAGATAGCCCCTCATCAGAGCTAAACAACAAAAGAAATCTGAAGCTTCTATGTTTAATAGTTTTTGAGCTATAAATCTTTTTGTATGTCCAGATACCCCTTTTTCAGATAAACTGGGGGTCCGGGGGGTGGGGGCACTGATTGGTGGGCCTGATGGATAATAGAGCTTCATCAGCGCTAAACAACAAAAGAAATCTATGTTTAATAGTTTTTGAGCTATAACCATACCCCTTTTTTGAGATAAACTGGGGGTCCGGGCGGGTGGATGGGCACTGATGGATAGAGCTTAATCAGAGCTAAAAAACCAAAAAAAATCTTAAGCTCCTATGTTGAACAGTTTCTGAGTTACAAGCGATTTTGCATGTCCAGATACCCCCACTTTGAAAGGAACCCCCTCCTCAAAAATGGGGTCTATTGTAAAACCGTTGGCTGGCGCAGTGTAGGTCAGACTCGTCTACAGCCCTGCCAAATTTCATGTTGACCGGTGCAGCCGTTTTTGTGCTACGGTTGACCAAAAATCACTGAATGAATGAATGAATGAATGAATGAATGAATGAATGAATGAATGAATGAATGAATGAATGAACAGTACGAAAACAATTTGACTCCTGCTTATGCTTCGTGTGCTTGGGTCATAATTACCATTACAAATTATGATTATATTAATTTATTGTAAATATATTACAAAAACATTGTGACACAGATCTAGTTGAGCTGGGTGTTAATTCAATAGTTTCTCTGTCAGTTGTGAGGCAATGGTTGTCACCATTTTTGATCCTCCATGTTGTCACAGATGCTAGCATTGGACGGGATAGGTGGGGCTCACTCTAGTTTTTTAACTGTATGGTTGGACCAGTCTACCACAAGCTGCCATAAATGCTCTTGTTAAATGCTCTTATTCAGTGACTCACAACCCTGGTCCTCAAGGAACAGTATACTGCCTGTTTTAGATGCTTCTCTGCTTTGACACACCTGATTTGTATGAATGAGAAATTAACAAGCTTCTAAAGAATCAAAAGGCCTGCTGCAGAGCAGGGAAACAGCTAAAACATGCAGAAAAGTGTTCCTCAAGGACCAGGGTGGGGAACCACTGCTCTTACTAATATGTGTTATTTGCATAGTACAAGGCTAATGACAGAAGAAAACATTTAAATCGATACAATAATCATTCAAACTGATTAAATAGTTCTATTACAACATAATTACTGTGCAGAAATAAGCTCAGCTTGAAAATAGGTTACCATCTTGGAACAACCAATCAGGCAGATTTGACAAAATCATTGCACCAAATTTGATGCTTGTATCACAATTTGCACGTTTATTCTATTATCCACTCTACTAACATGCCAATGTTTGAAACAAAGATACAGCATCATCGCCATTGCTTTGAGTATGTGATGGAGATGACTCAGCTACCACCACACCAAATTGTCGCTCAACATATTTAAACTGGCTTAAATTTTTCATCTTCTTTTTTTTTTATTTTAGTCATATATGAAGTTAACAACAAAAGCAAAACGGCCTCTACTGCAAGTGGACAGCTGCTGTTGTCCCTCCTCCGATCGATGTGTCACACACAAGTCCATGGATTATACAAAGCAAGACAAGAATTCAATGAGCGTACCTTCTGAAAGTGTCAAAAACAACTGAGTCATCACAGTTAATAGCATCTGGGTGGTTGGGTGGCAGGCACACATCTCCCAGCTTCATCTCATAGCAGGGAATCCCATGGTGCACCACAGTAAGGCTCGGGTAAAAGGAAGACCACCCTGACAACAACAGATGGTGCATTACAAATCAGCTAGAGTTTAAACCTGTTTGTTTAAACAGAAAGCTAAAATGCCTGCATTTATCAAAGATTTAGTCAGTGGAAGCTTTTACTGGCAAGCTCTATCACAGATCTATATATAAAATCTGGCTTTGATCTTTTAACAAAGATTAATAAAATATCACTGAATTTAATGTATGCATATTAAACTCTATCATCTGCTGCAAAAACAAAAATAAGCCAAATAAACAAAGTACCTTTGTTTTTGACAAAAAATGGATGATCCAATCGGCATTCTGCAGTTAGAAGCCCTTTATCTGGCGAGCCTGGGTCAAAGGTCAGTTTAAGAATTGCCTGACCAAAAGAAATTGTTTCTTCATGGTTCACAAGTTTAAGTCCATCTGAACCATATCTCTGTAAATAAAACAAAACTTTAAGAAAAGGAGTATGGATTTTAAGAGCAAAATGAGCATGCTGAAATCACGACTATAATAAAAACAAATGTCTAATTTCCTGAAAAGTTTGTTTCTGCTACATTTAATGGGACCATCGATCCGAAACACTGAGAGCAATCATTCAGGGCTCATTTGTTGGATTTCGACTGTCAGCCTGTCTGCCATCTTATGGCCAGTCCAAGAAATAGTTAGAATAATTGGCATGCTGTAGTCACCATCAGTTGTCTCACCTTGAGAGAAAATGAGGATTGTATCATGGTTTCATCATCCGAGTCATCATCCGAATCCCCCAGTTCATCAGCTTCCTGCCATTCCACATTTGGACCTCGGTGGAAACGCAGGCGAGTTCCTGAATATCAACACAACAAAGCAGCATGATGAATTAGCTGCTGTGTGGAAAAAAAAATCAAAAAGAGAACGAAGGAAAACGATGCAATACTGCTGTTTGAACACCAGAGCTGAGAACGGCTAGATAAATGTTTGCTTACTTCCTGTTTCGCCCCATAAATGGTCCTGAAGTCTGGTTGTTGTTAGAACCTTTCTGTTTTGACCGGGTTAAAAATAACTAAAAAGTTGTCTTTCAAAGCATGGCAAAACTGTGTTTCTTAAGAAATCGATCTAAAAGGAATGTATCTTGTATCCACACCTCAAAACTCTTTCCAAAGTAAAAGTTTCAAGAAAGTATTCAAAAACTTATTAATGAATGACACAACTACTTTTAACTGAGGAGTTCATGTCTGTGTCATAAATGCAAGATTTTATTTTCCATTAAGTTATTTCAAGAAATGTTCCAGTTAACACAGAGGAACACTCAGAATGAACTGATGGAAATAAATGTAAACATCAACCTTTGAGGAAGCAGTGCCAGGCAGTGGAGGGCCAGGAATGAGACCACGCCATGTCTTCATCATCAGAAAACGACGAGGACATTGAGAAAACACCAGACTCTGATTCACTGCTGGCCTGTGGTGGATGATAAATAATAATTAAAAAACAGCCTGAGAATGAACAGTACATGGTTTCTGAAGAAATGATCACTAAGCCTCTGGGAATGAATGACTCGTAGGTTTCAGTGATAATAAAGTTACCCTGACACGCCTGCGCTCCCTGAGGTGGCCCCTGGAAGGGTTGGGTGCACTGCTGGCTAACGGTGGCCGGGCATAGGAATGTAAACTGTTGCTGCTGCCAAAGATGTGAACTGGAGATGATCTAAAATTGACAATGTGATAAATATAATTTCACAATGTATGGTTGCAGTAGGGATACATTTGCCAAAATAGGACAGAAATCCACTTTATGCATGCAAATATTAGTTATACTGTGTATTTTAAGAGACATTCAATTCAATTCAAAAATACTTTATTGATCCCAAAGGGAGATTAGGTTGACATTTCCACAAATTCAAGCAATATCACAGAAATACGTCTTTTTTTAATCAATCACTGCCAAAGGTGAAATGAAAACTGTGTTTCCCATGTTTTTGTGTGTACATATTTATGCCAGATTTTAATGAAACTCTCAGAATGTAAACACAAAATGTTCATCTACAACAGATTAACTTCTGGAGTCGCCCCATTCAAAATGGCTACCACACCCAACTGAGCTTTGGAAACTAAAAAATAGCTACAACTCAGTTTTACAGAGACTGAGGTCAGATTTGGTGTGGCATTATCCCCAATACATGGTCTGGTCAGCCGAGTGTGACGCGGCCGGGATGAGGATCAGTGCCTCCAAATCCGAGACCATGGTCTTGAGCCAGAAAACGGTAGAGTGCCATCTCCAGGTCGAGGAGGAGGTCCTGCCCCAAGTGGAGGAGTTCAAGTATCTCGGGGTCTTGTTCACGAATGAGGGAAGAATGGAGCGGGAGATCGACAGGCAGATTGGTGCTGTGTCTGCAGTGATGCGGGCGCTGTACCGGTCTGTTGTGGTGAAGCGAGAGCTGAGCCAGAAGGCAAAGCTCTCGATTCACCGGTCGGTCTATGTTCCTACCCTCATCTATGGTAACAAGCTTTGGGTAGTGACTGAAAGAACGAGATCGTAGATACAAGCGGCTGAAATGAGTTTCCTTCGCAGGGTGTCTGGGCTCTCCCTTAGAGATAGGGTGAGAAGCTCAGTCATCCGGGAGGGACTCAGAGTGGAGCCACTGCTCCTCCACGTCGAGAGGAGCCAGTTGAGGTGGCTCGGGCATCTGGTTAGGATGCCTCCTGGACGCCTCCCTGGTGAGGTGCTCTGGGCACGTCCCACTGGGAGGAGACCCAGAGGAAGACCCAGGACACGCTGGAGGGACTATGTCTCTCAGCTGGCCTGGGAACGCCTTGCGATTCCCCCGGATGAGCTGGCCCAAGTGACTGGGGAGAGGGAAGTCTGGGTCTCTCTGTTTAGGCTGCTGCCCCCGCGACCCGACCCCGGATAAGCGGAAGAAAACAGGTGGACGGACATGGTCCGTGTGTTCCACATAATTCCCTTGTTTGCTTAAAACATTGGCACTAGCTATTGCCATCAACCCTGTCTGTCTGTTAAAAAATATCTCATGAATCAAAGGACAGATTGTAATCAATCCTACTGGACATAAATCTGCAACTGAATCACTTTTAGAGCTAACCCAATTCAAGATGGCTGCCACAGCTAATTGTCCTTAGCCAGCACATACTGTATAACTTAATCAATCTTACAGCTTTTGACCCAGTTTTGCTTTAGTTATAGCAAATAGTCATCCCCAACAAATACCAGTAGGTCTAACACATCTTGCAAGATCTTACAATGAGATCATGCATATTTTTCATTAACAAGTGTTAAGTTTAATCTCAGTGGCTTTAACCCCTGGAATTATTCTAGGATGTTTTAGGTTTCGAACTTTGGCCTGAAAAGCTGAAAGCACTTGGCTAATGCATTATATATATATANGACGTTTTGTAGAAGAATATTTGAACCTAGAAGCACATAAACAATAGCATGGACACAATTATGGGGTAAATATATATATATATATATATATATATTCTAGATCAAATTAATCTAAATACAGTATAATGTGGGGGTGCAGGAAAATATTGATACACTGAAATATCAATATTTTATTTCATGATAAAAGCACTGTATCCATTTTTATTAGCTCATAATGGATGGACATTGTGAAAAAAAAACATTAATTATAATAGCAGTTCTCACTGTTGTTCAATGTTCTTCTGATTGCATAAAAATAAACTGAATTTAATCAGATTTTATGTATGTAAAGCATGGTGTGCTATTTATACTGAATTATTTAAAATTAGAATCTTTCAGAGAAAAAATGTCAGTATATCATCTTGCTTACAGTATTGCAATATATTGCGATAAATCATATTGTGACCCGTGTTGTGATATGTAACATTATCACCAAATTCTTACCAATACACAGCCCTAAAATCAGCACAGTTACAGGGTACACTGTATTTCACAAAACATAATCGAAGATGTGTTGTTAACTTGTCAGTCCTGCTTTGTAAAACACCCTCAGGTGTAATGGTGTGTACTCGTGTTTTTAAAAATATCAATGTTATCATAGGCGTGTGTCACATACACAATTTTTGTTAGGCTTAGCTGATTCAGAGGATATTGGGCCAACCTCTTGTGCGGGGCATCCTTCAGCAGAGGGCTCTGAGGACTGGTGGCGATGTTGGCTAACTCAGCAAGCCAGTTGGTGTTAGGCGAGCAGCTGAGCTCCTGGTGAGATACAGCTCCCACCCGAAACAACCCCTGAGACCTCTGGTCCTCCTCCACCTCCTGCAGCTCAGGCAAGTCATCTGAGAGGAGATTGTGTTGTTATTCATACTAAATTTAGAGAGGAAATTAATGTTGTTTGATTGTAATAAATATTTTCTTGTGAAAGTTTGGCACTTTACCATACTCCATGTGGCACCCTGGTGAGGAAGGCAAGTCCTCGTTACACTTGAGTGGATCAAATGACTCATCCATTCTTGCAATGTTCTTTTGTTTCCTTTTCTTACGTAAACACTCGTCAATGTGCAGCTTACTTTGCTTCCATCATCAAACTTGGACTCAGCTGCTGGCAGAAACAACACAAGAGAAATCATTACTTTCACAAAGTTGAGCTACTGCTGTGCTTTAGTAACAGAACCAATAATGTCCAAAAAGCATAATTCAAATCATAATAGTTACATGTAAATGCCATCAAAATGGTGTGATGATTTATGTGAATAACACAATAATAATAATAATAATAATAATAATAATAATAATAATAATAATAATAATAATAATAATAATAATAAGATACATATTGGATTTTACACAACTCCACCCAGAAATGCCAGGAGGCAGCCCTACAAACTTCTCACTGTGGCAGCTCTAACCACTGTACCACCATACTGCCTTTGTCTCCACTGTCTAGTCATGTGACCCGCTGCATGGAGGCCTTGTTTATAAACTAAGCTTGGCGCATGCGCACCAGTGCTCATTCATTCATAACTGCGCAGCTAAAGTGATAAATGTGGGGAAAAAACGGGTCCTCATTTGGACTTATGAAACTTGAAAACGCTAAAAAATAATAATAATAATAAACAATAAGAACGCCCATTAATTCCAAATACAAAATTAGAATTTAAAGAAATAAAATCAAATGCAGTTTTATATAAGTCAACACAAAACGAAAGTTGTCAGCAAATGAATTAGCTTACAGAAAAACAAACAGGCAAAAATGACGGCTATTCAGGTACGGGTTGTTTAAAACTGAAGGTTCGTCTTTATGACACTGCAATCATAATAAACGATTTAAAAGTGTTACGTACTAAAAGCAGAGCTGAAAGGCCTACTTTGTCACTTCTTCTTACAAGCAGCAGAACAGCTTTCTGCTCGAACCCACAGCCTGTCGGGTCTAACACTGTAAACAAAAGAATGTCAACAAGTTCGGGCATGACGCAACCCCTCTGCTCCGTTCAAAATGAATGACTCGAAAGCCTTTAAAACACATTTTCGCGTCAAGTACGGCAAATTTCGCCAATTAAAGAACTTGTTTTATGACAAAAAAAAGTGTTCTCGGGTGGGTTTCTTATCGTCAAAACATCGAACGTCACAGCGAAAAAAAACCATTGTCGACCTCAACCTTTCATTTGGCATTGAATAAAATCATGACAACCGCACCGAAACATCAGAATGGAAGTAAAAATACACGGATGGCACGAAGCTCGTGACAAAAATTAGTTTGTGCCATTTATTTATTCAAAAATAAGTCCTAAACTTCTCACTTACCACAGCTATCGCCATCAACAAACTCTGAGGGGTTCTCTCGAGGGGTGGGAGCGAAGGCTTTGAAAGAACGTGTTCTATTGGTTTACAAGAACGTCACTCACAGAAATGTGGACATTTTATTGGTTAATGTATTTAGGCGACGTAAAGAAGGCGGAACATAATTTGTTGTTCTCGTTATGATTGGGTAAAAGTGTGTGCCTGTCACAGACAGTAACAGCTGATTGGCAATAACGTGAACAATACATGTATTTTTCTTCCATATCTCTGCAACGTTGCAAATAGCTACACCAAGAAACAAGCTGTTAAATTTATTATAGTTTTTTTTTCATTGAAAAAACCTTACAGTAGCTCTAACAAAGACCAAGTAAACAAATGAATGAATGACTGAATTGTGATAATGCTGAATGAGCCACCATTGGTAAAACCCTGCAAGGACATACAGTAACTTGACGAATAATCATGCAACCCAGAATTTAAAAAAAGGTCTTTATTGACATGAAAAGTGAAACCATTTTCTGCTAGACACTTTAAGTTTTTCCATCAAAACTCAGAATTTGCTACCAGAATGTGATGGTGAGAATTCAGCATTTTTATGTAAGAAAACATTTGCAGACAGAACTACATAAGACTTTCAGTTACATAAACAATAGAAGAAAAAAGAATCACATTGGATTTCAGTTCAGCGAAGGTTTGTATGATTTGGCAGAGGTAGACAGCAATAATATGTCTCAATAAGGTATATTTCACCTACACAAAAATGTTTTTTTACAATAAAATAGCAAAATCAATGCATTGCCTATAATGAATATGGTTAAGAAGGGGGCTTTTTTAAAAAGTGGAACAGTAAATAGATTTAAAATTGTACAGTAATGTGTTTTATAACTCTTAAAAAACTATCAGCTTACTCTGAAGTTTGCTTTGCTGCAAAAGCAGAGGACAGGGCAAAACGCCTCAAACACTGACCAACAATAACGTTCTGTGTTTATGGTCACATGATAAACAGAGATGCATTTTTTTTGTATAACTACATTCTGCTGTGATCACAATGCCAACGATGTTCTTGTGAGGATAGTTAATCTGCTTTTTGTCGCGTTTGGGCTCATGTTCCACTGCACCTCCTATAATAATGGGAGAATGTGGGAAATATTTGCTCCCAATTATCCCCAATAGGAATTGGCTTTGGCACCTGGTTTAGAACACATAAGGTTTAGAAATTTACAAACAAAGTTATACTGTTTGTGTCGCTGTAAGATTTTTTGAATAAAAGTGAAAGTTGAACGAAGAGTTCCATTTGCGAACAAACAAAGCACCTGACACTGACAAGTAAAATGTGCACATATTTTTTTTCTTTTTTTCATGTGGAAGTCATGAGAAATGGAGTTAAACAAGCTGTAAGCAACTCTGCTTTGGCTCACTGCGGTTGTGACGATTGTTCATCAGGCGTTGTATCACGTTGTGTTTACCTGACACTCAAATGTAGTGTGGTGGATATTTACATTTATGTCTTTTTTTTTCTTTTACAAAAGCTGTTTTAAGTAGTGATGTGGAAAACATCCACATAAGACTTTTTCTTCTTTTTTTATTTTCTTTTTGTCTATCAACTCCTCTATGGTCCATTGCGGTCACCTCATGCGCTTTGTTGCTCAATCTCAGGGCTACTTCCAAACAAGGTGACCAGCTGCTCCTCGTAGTTAGCGATGTTTCTCTTCATGATGTCCATGCATGGGCCGAGCAGTCTCTCAAAGGCTTTAACATCCATGACTGGCAAAGAGAGAAAAAGAGAAGCAGACATTATGTTGTTAGAATCAGGTAATGTAAATCGTTGAAATATTTTAGCATTTACTGAACCTAAATTAAATCCATTTAAAGAAATTAATTTAAACAATTGCCCTTCTTGTCAGAGTTTCAAATTAGGATCATTTTATGTCGATAAATGACAGTGTTATAGTTGTTTTTGTTAAACCTTGAAACTAATATTACGTGTGAGCTCATGCAACTTAAAATTTTTTAAGTAAAAGTAAAAACACCTTAACAGATAATGCATTTGGTATAAAATAATTTCACAGATAAGAAAAGTACTAAACTCAGTTGAGTAAACTGTTTTAAATTTGCTCGACTCTTTAGTTTAGTGGAACCAGTTGACACAATTTGGATTAGAAATTGTCAACCCCCCCTTTTTTTTTTACTTAATTTTATACTCCTTTGATAATAAGTTCTGGTCATATTTACATTTTTAGCATGTGATAAGATGCTCAATTTTAAAGTAAAGAGGTATAATTTTTATGTTTTCAATGTAACGAAATAAAAGTAAAAGTTATAATTTAAAAGAATACTTGATAAAATTAGAGATTCTCAAAAATTACTTAAGTACCGTAACAAAGTAAATACATTTTGTTATCATCTCTGAACATCCTAAGATCTTGAATTTGTTGTTGCTTACTCTCATTAACCTCCACACCCAATTTTAACTCAATATTTGTAACAATGTCTGAGTTATGTCTCTTTTTGTGTTTGCTGGTTGCCATAAGGTGTGGTGGCCATTTTGAATTTGGTTGGCCCTTAACAGGAATCATTTGTCATATGTTCAGTGACTGCTTTCTGAAAGGTTCATTAAAATTCATTCAAATGTTCATGACCTATTTTGCTTACAGAAAGAGCTGATTACATTAGTTAATGCCTTTTCAACAAAAGCTTTATGTGATCAGTCAGTGTTCAAAGTATGTGTTCCAAATGACTCTCAGCTACTTCCACATCAAATCGTTGCTCTCAATCTGTCAAAATGACAGGGTTATAGGGGGTTTTGTGTTTGCTAAGGTGGATTAGCTGTGGTGGCCATCTTGTATGGGGTTGACTCTAAACATGAATTAATTACAGATATTTTGATGTTAACAAAGACATAATAAGTAGTCTTTGAAACAAAAAAATATTCTAAAGTTGGCACAAAAATCTGCTGTCATTTGGTTCAAATGCTCCTTTTATTCACCAAAAAAAAAGTCAGAAATTTGCTGAAAGTATTTTGGATAAAATAGATTATAAGAACATAAACTGATTTAAATACTGAAAATTATTTTTACAAGTGCCAATCTGCTAAGTCTGAAAGCGATACCAAACATTTTTGGGATGCCTGATCCAGTTGATTATGACCAGATGTCAAATCTAGATTCCAAAAAAGGGCTAAAGAAAAGTCAGAAGCTTTGAAGCAAAGGCAAATTGAGACATAAAAATAAACAAAGAAAAAAAAAAGATCAACCAAAACCATTGTAATAATTTTAACTTGATAATGGCATCATCACACAATTCCATTTTTTGTTGCCTTATGTTTCAGTCACTGCCATTTCATCCCATTTTATGTCTCCCATAACTTCTATTACTTGCTTATTTTTACTTATCAGTGCAGTGCCTCCGATTTTGCAAACTGGGTATATTTAAGGCTGAAGATCTAAGATTTGATGTAACTGATCTTCAAAAGCACTTTTCATAGAGAGCAGGGTGAGTAAACAGTAGCAGTAAAACAGTAATTAGGAGTAACTACTTCCACACACACCCCCACCCCCACCCCCAACCCTCTAAACACAGAACTGTACAAAATGTACCCAAGCATTTGACACTCCCCACAGCATAGGCGGATGCAGCTCTGGGCTTGTTTGTGACAAGAGCCAACTCTCCAAAATACTGGCCCCTTGTGCACATGGCGATATCCACCTCCTCTTCCTCCTGGTCTTTTTTTGTCTGGTATGAAAGAAATGCACACAAAGAGACACCTCCCAAGTCAGTTTATACACTGGGAACTACATTTGAATTGGTATTTCCGAGTATTTAAATTAAAGAGGAAAGAAATACCCGGCTTCTCTTCATGGTGATTCTAACTTGGCCACTCTCAACGATGTAGAAGCAATCTGCTAAATCACCCTGTTGGACAAAGTGATATTGATATAAAAACAAAAACCCCTCTGTATACTTGCTAAGAAGTCTATAGCAGCTTAAAAAAGTCTTTACCTGAGCAATAATCTGCTGTGAATCCCCATACACCCTAGTGGTTAGCACATCTACCACCTTCATTCTCTCGGACACCTGTGAACAAAACAAAATTTGGTTGGCTGATAGTCTTGACCTAAATTCCTGATGCACTGTGTGAACTCCGGGTGTACAAAGTTCATATTTACTTCTAAGGATGTAAGCAGTGGTAGAGTTTCAATAAAGGCTTCGTACATCTTCCTCTTCTTGGCGTTGTTCTTCACTATGATCCTCCTGAATGTCAGACGATCCTGAAACACAGGTTTAGATGGAAGAAAACAATGGATTTTAATGATTGTTTTTTACCGTGTACACACGCAAGTACTTTATGTAAAAGGAGACATCTCAGGCTTTTAAATCCTCCCTTTCTCATTTAAATCATTCAGTTGGGGTATATAAAGTGGAACTGCAAAGCTTTGGTCTGAATTGCTCCTTATTGTAACTCCACAAACCCCTCTTTCACCCCTTTTCTGAGGTGCGTCTCAGATCAACTCGTTTTGATGATGTATCTTTAAATACAAACAAGGCGCTTCACACCCCAACCCCCTCCAGCTTCTAGAGTGGTCCGTTCTAGTTTGATAGAGGGGTTTACGTCTGTATAGCAGCGCGGAAACATTTTATGTACAAAGTATTAAAAGATGTCAATACTTGTCTCTCCAGCCTTACATGTTGGAGCCAGAGTCTGACCCAGAATCAGAGGGAAATGAACATGACCAAATTGTAATTGGTAAATCCAGACCTTATTTAGAAGTTCTGTCACAAATATTGTGATGTAATAGTTCACAAAACGTCATAGGAAATAGAGAAAACAGAACGGGTTGAAAAATGTGACCCAAGAATATAAAGATATCTATGCAGCACCGAAAGAGACTAAATTAAACTTTTCTGCACTTCTAGATACACATCAAAATATGTTTAACAGCCAAAAAGGTGGATTTTGCATGCCATGTCCCCTTTAAGAAAAAAAATTTAATGATTTTATGTGCAATGTCTCCTCCTGAAACATCTTAAAGCAGTAGTCCAGACCTTATGTGGTTCAGTGGAAAGGTTATGAACAATAAATAAACCACCTGCTGTAAATAGTCTGACTGGATTAAGAAGCTAACAGCTAGTTGGATCAGGGAAATGACCATAGAGGATAACTGAAGTCTTAAAGCAACTTAATTCCATAAAATTCCATAGTGTTCTATGAAACTATTTTAAAAACCTTTGTAATTTTACATTTACATGCAAACATAAACTGCCACAGTTAACAGCTAGCTGTAGCATTTCCAGTACAGCCTGGGACTCTTCCAGCAGGAATATTAAAACATTCACATTACGATCATGTCGTGCAAAACTGACAGCAGTGTAAAGATTTCCTATATTGTTTTCACATGAATGGCTTTGAATATTTGGACAATGAAGTTGATTAAAGATGGCAGAACTTCACTTTGTCCTTGGCCCTACTATGACTAGCCATTAGCTCATCAATATGGTCTGAATTGGTCACAATTTCTACTAATTGAGGTTGTTTAAAAAGCTATGTACAAGGGGTAAGACATTAAAGGCCCCCACATACTTGGGCGTATTTCGCTCTGGGGAAGTCCGCATGGACTCGAGGCGGACTCAATGCGGACTCGAAGCGGCCGTCCGCTGGAATGGTCCGCGCAGAGATATTTTTTTTACGTCCGCGGTGTCGCACAATAAACTGCCCGGCAAGTTCACGTCAAACTGTTTTGGATGCAACACCAAGCTGATAAATTTAAGTATCAATGTCATTTGTGGACAAAATGCAGTCAAAATGTCTCATGGAGGAGTTTAGAAAACTTTATATGTCAATGAATAAAAGACTTTCAGCGAGCAACAAATCCGTGGGAGGAAATAGCTCAGATCCTGGGTAAGTAGTTCTTTTCTTTTGTTGTTTTAAAGCTAAAATGCAAACTATCTCATCCTCCTCGTCCTTGACATCATGACTGAAATTGCAATAAATTAGGGAATTTGTCAGGTAGTCAGTACGCTCGAGTATGTGGGAGCCTTAATTTCAACATTATTTTTCCCCACAAAAGACCACTACAAAAGACGTTTTGTAGAAGAATATTTGAACCTAGAAGCACATAAACAATAGCATGGACACAATTATGGGGTAAATATATATATATTCTGATACTTTTTTCTGTACAATTCCAGACTACTCTGATGCCTTTTCACTAAATACATGATGTCATCTAAATGGTAAATGGTCTGTACTTATATCGCGCCTTTCTATCCAACCAGGATACTTAAAACGCTTTTCACTACAGTCTGTGTCCTCATTTACCCATCCACACAGCACTCAGATCTCACTATAAAGCTAATACAGGTGACTCAACCTTTAGAGACTAATCAATGCTTTAAATCACATTCATACACTGATGGGACATCAGAGGCAGTGGTGTTCAGTGTCTTGCCCTGGGACACTTCAACATGTGATGGATTAGCAGGGAACCGAACCACCAACTCTCACATTAGAGGAACAACTCTCTTAACAAGACTTGCAACCTGGGATGGATGGATGGATGGATGGATGGATGGATGGATGGATGGAATAAAATCACTTTCTGCAGTAAGTGTCACTGTATGCTGGATTTTCAGTTACAAAGCATCTGCTTTACAATCTTGCTTTATTTTAGCAACAAAAGGTAAAATACATTGTAATATTTTATCATGTTAGAAATGTGTTTTATATAAATCATTTTTTACTTAAAGGGACAAGATGAATAACATTCAGTTGTAGAAAATATACTGTAGGAAGCAGACATGGCTGCAGAGGGTGCCATCAAGCCAGGAAAATCATTTCCCTTGCAGCAGTAAGCCAGTCTGGGGTGTTTAGTCCTCCAGCATGACAGTCCCCAGTTAAAGCTCCACTGTAACATTCTGTTAGCTCGCAGACTCCAACCACTAATCTGATGCACGTCAAACAGGGACTGATTAAACTGCACATGTCGAGTGGTGGGAAAACGTCATCAGTGTGAGCAGCTTCTTGTGGATGACGTAACAGAGCTCTTTTTGAGGACATGAACTATAAAGAGTCATGAATAATTAAACTGCTTGAAAGGGTGAAGCTGCGACTGAATCAGGGAACAGATTTTGAGGTCACAGAACAGTTCTTTAAATTACAGTTTTTAATAAAAGCTTACATTAAAAACTGCTTTAGTGAAGGATGTATTTGGTTAAATAAAG
Source organism: Austrofundulus limnaeus (assembly GCF_001266775.1). Taxonomy (NCBI): domain Eukaryota; kingdom Metazoa; phylum Chordata; class Actinopteri; order Cyprinodontiformes; family Rivulidae; genus Austrofundulus; species Austrofundulus limnaeus. Next base: position 721,838 of record NW_013952564.1, on the reverse strand, counting down.
AGATAGTTCAAATGTTTTTAAGAGGGGTTTACATGGAAAAGGTAAACCGTTAAAATCTTACTTGTTGAAGATAGTTTTTTGGAGAGTTTAATTCTGACCAAAGTGACAAACTATGACTAGTCTGAGAAAGCCAAAGCAAAAGTGGGTTTCTATTATTTTAAAACTCCAAAGTCCAATTCTAAAACAACAGCTGTTCATATAATTGATATTTTGTAAACGTTTATGTCGTCATCAGTTTTGAATTTTATGGTTACTCTGATGGAAAAGTTGAAACATTTCTGCAGGAAGTGCCGCAGGCTGCACCCGAAGTGCTACAGCTAGCAGCTGTTGTCACTCTTTGTGCTCACAGATAACCCTCTAATTCTATGTAAATTACTATCTAATATGAAGTTCACAGAAGTGTAAAGGAGTATAAAAAACTCTGCATGGACCATTATGATTATTTTAGTTTAGAACTGGGTGAAGATGACAGTAATCCACTTTAGTCGCGGCCCCTCTTTGCTGTTTGCTCATCAATCTGGTCTGGTTCAAACTTTATTTGTTGTTTTAATATTTTATCTTATTTATATTATTTATCTGAACTGATAATGTTCAAAATACTATCTGCAACAGGTAAGATAATTATGGTTCATATTCTTTCCACAACCCCCACACAGCATAAGCTGCTGTTCAAATATTGCCTCCTGTTTATAGCTGAGCTGCACGAAAAAGTCACAAATACACATGAAATGACTTTAATTAAAAGATGTTGCTGTATGTTTTATTTGCAGTTTTTGACTTGACAGTAAAGAACATTATTTATTTATTCTTGTTTATTGTATCTTCTGTATGATTTCTGACATTGTAACTACTTCATTATACTTTCAGCAATTCAGGAACCAAAACATTCAACTCATAACAGTAAAGATTTTTGGCTTTCAGTAACTTTTAAGCTTTTAAAAAGCATCCATCTGCCCATACTTTTATTTATTTGCTTTTGGAGCTGGTGCTTTTCTCCAGCAACTACTGAGCTGCCATGCCGCCCTCTTTAAAAATATGACACTTTAATTACAATATTGCTTTCACTGAAATGCTTTAAAGTTTCTTCAAATCCTGCAAATTGTGCCCTTTGGAATCTACTTCTGCATAATTGCTTCAGTTGTGCTTCCTTTTTAACATTTTGTCTCCTTATTGTCCTTTTGTGTTTCCTTTTTTGTCCTTTAAGTCTCCCTATGCCTGTTTGTATTGTGTCCTTTTTTGTCTTTCTTTTGCATTCATTGTCAGTCTCCTCATGCATCCATTTGCTTTCCTTATGCAATTTTTTTTTGTTTTTTATGCATCTTTTTTTTCTTTTTTTATGCACACCATTTTAATTTTCCTATGCAAATTGCAGCTAATTTATTCAGAACTCAGGCGATACAGTGCATTTGTGCAGAAAATGCTAATTGTTTTAGTTAGCATGAAGAGCACAGATGCAAAAACATTTTACGCTGATTTTATTGCATCCTCTGGATTTATATGTATATTGTTGTCTAAACTGGACACTGCAATTTATTCTGTTGCACCAAAGCAGCTCCAAACAACCTGGGTGTTTATTTAATTTGTGCTGACTGACTGAGTGCACGGTGTGTTTCTCAGCCTGAGCCAGGAGCCAGCTGTGCCCCTGCACAAGTATGTGCTGGTTCACTCACCAGGCACCAAAGGGCTCCAGGCGAGGTTGCAATTATTGTGGCTGCTCTCGGGGTGTTGTACATTAGAGCCAGTTCTCCGAAGCTGCCTTTGTTGTCATAGCAGCCCACCAGCTTCTCCATGCCGTCGACCTTCACGAAAATGTTGAACGTCCCGCTGAAGGAAAATACAAATGTAAGAGTAGAAAACACATGTTGGCATTTAATAAAACACTGTCATTGTGAAAACCTGGATGTATACTGGTAATTTAATAAATGTGTAAACGTGTTTTGAATTAGCACCTTTGAATGACATAGAAGTTATCCCCGTCATCATCTTGGTCAATGATGTGCTCGCCTTCTGTGCAGAGTTTTTCAAACATGGCGTCCAGAACCTGAGACATCTCTTCCTGAGGGGGCGAGAAGCTTATTTCCCTTAATGTTTGAGAGCAAATTAGGCAAATTTGTAGAATGACTATGTGGTTTTAATTTTTCTTTTAAAGGGGCAATATCATGTAAAATCAACTTTTTTGAGTTTTATTTCATGTTATAATGTTACACTCTCATAAAAAAACACGCCCAAAGCCTTGCTTTGACTCATTCATGCATGTTTGAGAAATCCTGCAGCGTTTTTAGGCAGCCATGCTGAGGAGCAAAACGACAGGTGGGGATCAGAAACACCTTTTGGTACCAGGAATGCCTCTGGGGCTTGTCTTTAAACTTAACTTCCTCAAGGCAGAGCGCCCCCCCTCCCCACACACCCCATCCATGACTCCTGCAGGCTCTCGGCTGAAATTGAAAGTGAAACCTAACTGTCTGCTGAGCTCTAAACGTTACTTCTCACTCAGTGAAGCTCTTTTCAGATTAAAAATACTTTTGAGGAAACGTATTTTCAGATGCCAAGTAAACTGCATCATAGCACACGCGTAAACCCCTCCCCCGGCGCACGCACGAGCCCCCTG
>NW_013952564.1:715746-719220 GCF_001266775.1 Austrofundulus limnaeus | reverse complement strand
AAGCACGACTGATAAATAAAAAAAACAAATAAAATATAAACTTGTCATAGAAATATGCATGTTATTGTGCCATTTCCTTAACTTTATTCCTGGGTGTGTAGCTGCCTTTATGGCCATGGGATCAGGCCACATGTGTAAACTATTTATAATGGTTGGGCAATCAAAAGTAACAATGAACCTTTATGGATGTACCACATCATCAAGTTAGGCTAAGTTTACGCCATTATAAATTAATCAGTCATAATGTTTTAAATTATAACTGTAACCTATCAACAAATGTTTGATTTGGACTATCATGTTACATTGTGAAACAATCAGTTTAACCTTATTGCCTAAAATGTAAAAAATAAAAATAAAATATTTATTTATTTCATTCGGTGTCCTACCTTTGACTTTTTATGAGTTACAAAATAACAAAACATAACAAATTAGACACTAGTAAGATCTAAGAATTGGAAACATACTGGTCCAATATTACAGGTCACAGTTCTGGGAGTTTGGACCCAAGAATGCAGACTAACTTGAGGAGCTTGAGTTAAATAAGTGTTCTTCGTGTCGATGGGCATGGCAGGAGGAACAAGTACTAACAATGGAAAAATACTGAGAATGGCAGAAACACAAGGCGGCAAGAAACACACTAAACACAAAGGAAATACAGAAACTAAACATTATGAGAAATTAGATTTTTTTTCTTCTTGTGGCTGCGCTCTCTTCCAGGGTTTCCACAGCGAGCAAACTCATGATAATTTGACAACTGCTTTTACACCAGATGAACTCCTTTAGGGCTTGGCAATATGGCTTAAAATGTATCACAATATAAATGTTTCATAACAGTTGAAATCGATAATCATTGATTATTATTCTGTTTTTTGTTTGTTTGTTTGTTTATTTATTTGTTTTACCTATTTGAAATAAGGACCAAGAGATAACTTGTGATCCGACTTTTCCTCATTTATCCACAATTTCCTCACAAGCTGTTGCACTCATTTTCTCCTCGTTTCCATTTCGTTCTTTTTGATTTTGAAGCAGTTTTGAAGTGAAACATGAAACTACTGCTGCACACTCCACTGCTTACATTCTGATGTTTTTATTATTATTATTATTATTATTATTATTATTATTATTATTATTATTATTATTATTATTATTATTATTATTATTATTATTATTATTATTATTATTATTATTATTATTATTATTATTATTATTATTATTATTATTATTATTATTTAACTTGTTTTTTACTTCTGTTTTTGCAACAAAGGGAATTTCATTGCTGGGGGACAGGCAAAGTTTTAATCTATTATTTTATTCTTTCTCTTAGAAATGAAAATATAAATGAATGGATGGATACATTTCAAATGTTTTAGCCTAGCCTAACAATACTTATTGTTTTACCAAAATAATGAACTGACTCAGAGCCGTCATAATTATTTTCTCATTCTCAAATTTTATTATTTTAATTACAGAGCAAGATGAAAATTTGTCTGATCAGATTTTTTTGACTAATCGTTTTCAATTTTCTGCAAATCTTCATTCAAAGACCTGCCCCGTGCTGCCGAAAACGAGACGCACCGGCTTCTGATTGGCTGGTTGCCCTCTAAAACACGGAAGTGACATCAGAACAACCACAAACGGGAGGAAGTTCAGTGTGGCGCCTGTCCCGCGTGCGGTCATCAAAAAGAGGGTCTGCGTCGACCTCCACGCGGTTTGTCTCTTTAAAAAACTACACAATGGCGACCTCTTCGCGGTCTCTTTCATTCCTCCTGAGACAGTCGGACTGTCTGCGGCGGCCGGCCGGTCTCTGCTCTCCGAGGCGCACATTCATGTCCCGCTTGTGGAGACGGGATTTCAAGGCAGCGTCCTTCTCCCGGGGAGCCGGTCGGCTGCTGTCGAACCGGTCCGGAAGCAAAAACTGCGCAGCATCTGTATTTAGCAGCTCCTCGGACGGGCAGGACATCACACAGAGCCTGTGGTCGGTTTACAGTGAGACCAAGAGGCAAACCGAGGGTAGGCTGCTCAAATATTTCAACACACAACACACCCCTATATGTTAAACACGAGTGTCGTTGACCTTGATATGTCAAAACAGACAAGCCTAAATAAAAAAAAAATGATAGCTACAATCAAGGTGTCAATAAGTGGATAAAACGTCTATTTAATTTAACCTGTTGACATTTAGCAACACTATTAAAACTACACTTTTTTTTTAGCTTTCCTTAATCATTAATAAATGGTTAGTTAACCATGGTTAGTTAACTATGAAAACATTGCTAAATATGGTTCATACTACATAGCTATAATGTAACACATTTATTAATGCTTTACAAATAAAGCCTAATTACTTCCAAAAACCAGCATGTTTATTCATGCTTATTAACTTCAAAATTAACTTTTATATATTGTGTATATATGTATGTAAATGTTCATATAAATGTACTTTCACACTATTTGTTAGACATGTAATAATGTTTAGAGAACATATGAATTGACTAAGAATTCTGATTTCCATAGGTGAAAAAGAACTACAACAAAACATAAACAGCCTTCACTTTAGAAGGGTTCACTAAAAGACTTAACAACTATCTACTAACAACTGCCTTGATACACTGCAGAATTAATAGGTAATCGATTAAGCTGTTCTCTAACTATTAATGCATGCTTAACACATGGTGTAAAATTACATTTACATACATATACACACAGTATATAGAATAGTTTATTCAGGAGTTATTAAGCATGAATAAACAATGAGTATGTTAGATTTTGAAGTAATTAGCCTTTATGGTGTATTAGTGCTGATGTGTTTTCTGTATGGACTTTTATAAGAGAAACATTATAAGTCAGATTCAATGTAACAACAGGGAAATTCAAAGTTATTATGATTAGGTATCATGTTGTCCTCATCCGATTGTTTTATTTGCTGTTTAAAAAGTGACAAAGCTTAATTCATAAATTGCATGTCTCCAGTGTACAAAAATGTATTGTTTTGTGGTTAAATGGGTCTGTAAATGGCCTGAACTTACAAAGACTACAAATTTGCCCATTCATACACAGGGGTAGATATAAAATCTGGTTGTCCACAAAATATTTTGGCTGTCCAAAAGAATCTCAAGAAAAATGTAATTTAACAAGTATATTATTCTGTAGACAAAGTTTATTATATATCATAATTGTTTTCAGTCAGCCAGGTTGACAGGATCTGCGTGAATAAAACTTCCTCATTCTCTACTTTGAAATAGAGTATTTAAGGCTCAGGGAGTAAAGCAGCAAAAATGTTGCTAATAAAATCTAGAGGTTGGTATTGGTATTGGTAATTGGGGATGGGTACAACCCAGGTGAGCGGGGACCTCATAAGTGGGCCCATTGCTCTCCCCAAAAGATACTGGGCTTTAATCAAACCTTTTTGTCCCTCGGATGAAGGACACCAGGTTAGAAACCCTCAGGGGTCTCCAAGAATTCTTTCCCTTAGAC
>NW_013952564.1:711990-713857 GCF_001266775.1 Austrofundulus limnaeus | reverse complement strand
ATACAGGGCTTTAGAATATCGATACAGTATCGCGAAATGAAATATCGCGAAATTTCAGTGTATCGATATTTTCTTACACCCCTAGCTGCCATACATTTGCGACATCAGGCCCACCACCATCAGGCAAGTTGGGTGTCTTGCCCAAGGACACAACAACTGAGATGAATGGAGTGGGAGTTCGAACTGTCAATCCACAGGACAAAACCCTACCTCTGGTCACCACTGTTGGCCCAGAGCTGTATTAGTAATGGACTGAAATTTAGATTAGAAACTATACCGCATATTGTACTTGGATCACCTAAAAGGCTTTGCTTTAGTAATACTGTATATGAAAACAGCTATTTGATAAGGGGTTTTCAGTGACTCATGCTCGTACTGAAAATCAGAGCAGCTGATAGCTTACATATAGTATAAAGACAACTTAATGGTGTGTTTTGTATTTTTGGTCTATAACAATTTAAACCATGCAAGAACAATAAAACCTACATAAAATGTGGAAATGTGGACCAGTCCTGCATTTGTTCATGCGTTTGACAGTCTAATGTAATCACTTAATCTGTCCTGAAGCTGTTGTTGATGATGATGATGATGATGATGAAACCAAACAACAAAACACCCCTAACATTACAGGCTGTCCCCTATGGGTTAAAGTACACAGATACAACAGCATGTCAGGTGTAAAGACGTTCTGCTCACAAATGTAGCTGCTTTATAATAATCAGCTTAGTATGCACAGATGTGGCTAACGCTGACTGTTTTTCAAAATTGGCAAAAATCAGCCCAAGTAATCAGCTGATTGATCATCTTCTGTATGTAATTAAAGAACTGGCATTCATTGAAGGGACACACAACACCCACTGCTTTCCATGCTAACTGGTTTGATGAAACCTTCAACATAATATTTTGCAAAATCTCATTACTGAGTTAGAGGCATTCCTGTTTCGATTAGCTGTGGAGGCTTTCTTCAATTGGTTTTACTCCAAAAGTCTGTCTGTTGTTGATGTTCATCCAACAAAAACCTTCTGAAACTTTCAATCAAATGTATTTAATGTGAGATATTTTGCTTACATGACAGCTAAATGTACACATACGAAAACATTGCTTGCCTTTTGGTGGTTGGCAAATGTGTCTTGTTTTGAGAGTAATGAAGAGGGACCCGTTTACACATCACTGCTGAGCGGAGACTCTGACTCCGGAACTTTTTGAAACCAGGTCTCTGTGGAGCGTTTTGGTACCCCCTCCCCCCATGAGGTGAGAAGCACCCCGCAGCTTTGAAAATGTGCATGTGCAAACAGCTGTCACACAGCAAACGTTATTTTTCTAAACTCACAGCAATTACAATAAATTACAGTCAGCAGAGTGTTTTTTGTGTTACTTACCGTTTGCATCTTGTAGAAGCAAAACACAAAAAGCATCCTAGGTCTGAAGAAACGTTAGTTTATTCATTAGGTTCAGATGTAACTGTGATCATGCAGCCGCTGCACGATCAGTGCCTCAGTGAGGGCATCAGGGTTGCCAGATAAAAACAAACATTTTTTGCCCCTCTTTTTCTGTGTACATTTTCGCCAAACACAACACACACCTTACCTCACTCACCCATCATATTTTATGACTGAGTGAGTCATATACGTACAGCAGAGGTTCCCAAACTTTTTATCTTCTGACCCACAAAATTTCCATGGCAAAAACTTGTGACCCCAAATATTACTGGTCTGAGTACAGGAACTTCATTAATAACCCTAAAAACACAGGCTTTTGACAATCTAAACAGCTTGTGCACAAATATAAAAACTTATTTTTACTTATTTTGTGTTTTTGTAATAATTGTAGGAAAATATTACAGCAGCAATTATTTTATTACCCTTTA
>NW_013952564.1:695593-711303 GCF_001266775.1 Austrofundulus limnaeus | reverse complement strand
TGTTTTTTATTATTGTCGTTAGTTATTATCTCAATTTCGGCTAAAAGAATTGACAAAATCCTACACACTGTGCCTTTAAAGGAACAATAAATAAATAAATAAGCACTTAACTATGTCCGATTAGCAACCCTACCAGGTACAGTACTGCAGTGGTTCCATGTAAACGGGTGATTGTTTTTGTGTATTCACCCCAGTAAACATTAGCATTTCCAGAGACTGGTCCCGTGTAAACAGGGCTTTAAGTAAAACTAAAAAATGTGCAGCATAGGTCTTAATCAAGAACTCTTTAAATTGCTTCAATTTAAAGGAGAATGAAAATTTAATTTTAACTTCGGGTGTTTATTCTCTCCTCTCATTTCTGATCCCAGATATGTCCACCAGCGCTGTCGACCCAGACACCATTTTTGCCAACAACGAGATTAGCCTGCGAGACATAGAGATATACGGCTTCGACTATGACTACACCCTGGCCTTTTACTCCAGCCAGCTCCACACGCTCATCTTCAACATAGCACGAGACATCCTCATCTCCAAGCACAGGGTCTGTTTTCTTATAACAAATCAAATACGGTTGTGTTCTCAGTGTGAAAGCATTAAACTAATCATTGATGTTCTTTTGTTATCAGTATCCAGAGGGTCTTCGGGAATACGAGTATATTCCAGATTTTGCTGTAAGGGGACTTCATTATGACGTCCAGAAGGTGAGATGTTTTTGTTTATTTGTTTTCTTAAGATTTCATATTGCATATGGTTTAGTTCAAACACAAAGCAGGTTCATCACATATCTTTATGATTTGTGCTAGGCACTGCTGATGAAGATAGATGCTTTTCACTATATCCAGCTGGGAACTGTGTACAGGTGTTTAAGAACTTTATTTCTTCCTTTATAAGGGCAACGAATTGGCAAACTTCACTCCGAGCCGTTTCTTTTTTAATGTTGCAGCAAAGGTTTTTATATTAAAACGTGTACTGCAGATAAATAGGCTGCATCTGCTGCACATAAAACACTACAAGTGTTGTCATTAACTAATCGTTTAGAGTATTTTCTGTTTGTGATGCAGAGGTCTTCATCCGGTTCCTGATGAGGAAGTAATTGCCATGTATGAAGGCAGCCATGTGCCTCTGGAGATAATGAGTGACTTCTATGGCAAGGTGCTGATCTCTTTCACACTTGTTTGTAGTAAATTAGACATTAAAGTGACAACTGATTGTGTCTGTCCTGCAGAGCATACATGGCCACACAATGAAGCAGTTCATGGACATCTTCTCCCTCCCGGAGATGACCCTCCTTTCTTGTGTCAACGACTTCTTCATGAGAAACAACATCGACTACGAGCCAGTCCACCTCTACAAAGACGTAAAGGTTAACGCACTTTCTTGTCATTGCAGCCCCCTCCTTTTCCTTCCAAAGAACCAGGGTGTGTGAAAAAAAAAATCATGAGTATTTATGTATTTACATGTTGCAGTGTACAGCACAACTCTAGCCATTCAAGACCATTTTAATTTTAGCACTGAAAAGCAGTGTCTAATTTTAGTCGTGCATTCTCGCCCCCAGCCATGTGACTCTGCTACTTCACAGGAAGTGGTGAGAAATGTGCGCTGCGTTCTCCCCCTGAGGCCAGCTGTCACACTGTTACTGTCTCTACTGTGTGGAGCTGCGGCACGTTTGACAGATAGCTGTCATTAAAAGCCCTCACACATGCACTGTTTGAAGAATGACTCTCATATCTTTCCAAGGACGCTGTCTTTAATCATTCATTTCGTCTCCCCTGCTTCATAACTCAGTATTGACCATAGCATTTTCAAAACCCTTTGTTCCCTTTATATTTTCATTGCGTCAGATGGACTTTGGGTACGCTGAAGGTCTTAAGTCTGTCCTAAACGTGGAGGTTTTAAACAAGGAGTCTTGATTCAAAGGTTCTCCTACTGTGACAGCAACGCATCTTGCCTCCTGCTTTCTCCCTGTTTCATTTGTATTCAGAGAGGCACTTTCCTTGTGCCTCCAAGACAACTGTTTATGTACAGAGTAAAGTTGCTGTCAGAGCTGAATGCTAATAGTGTGTCACGGGTGTCATGACTTTTTGGCTGAGGGCTGTTTTACTTCTCCTCCTCCCAGGAAGCTATCCGAGATGTTCACGTCAAAGGCATCATGTATCGAGCAGTGGAGGCCGATATGGGTAACAGCCTTTTGAAAAACATCTCATATGTATGATGACATCTGAGTTATTGGCTAAGCATGAAAACAGAATAAAGGCCCGATGAGGTTATGACACACACGCACGCACGCGCACACACGCACATGTTTGCACAGCTATCCATTTGGGGATATTCCACTGACTTCCATTACATTTCTACAGCCTAACCCTGACTACAAACCCTAAGGCTAACCTCACTGCTATCTACCTGACCCTAAAACTAACCTAAACTCAATTCACATCTGGTCCTAAACCCAACCTCCAACCCACCAATGGCATTTAAACCAAATGGGGACTCGACTTTTGTCCCCAAATGCACCAGTTGTCCCCAAAGATAGGCATTTTGTCTTAAAATTGCCCTCAAATGTCACCAGAAACACACACACACACACACACACACACACACACACACACACACACACACACACACACACACACACACACACACACACACACACACACACACGCGCGCACGCACGCACGCACGCACGCACGCACGCACACACACACACAAATAAAAATAAAACTGACCCACAACCCTCCTGTCAATCTCTTTCCAGAGAAATACATTTGCTATGGTGAGGAAAGCCAAGCTGTGCTAAAGAAGCTGTCAGCTCATGGAAAGAAGATGTTCCTAATCACCAACAGCCCCTTTGACTTTGTGTAAGTGAGCACCAATACAGAGTTTGCTGGAAAGAATATTTTATTATTTTGACATGTTTGTGTGCTGATGTTAATTTAGCATCTAGGCAAATTGTATGATGGAGTATTAGGGCCACAAGTTGTTTTACATTTTTTTTATTATGAGTACAAAGTCATAATAATATGAGAAAAAAGTCGTAGTATTACAAGAATAAAGTCAAAATTATGAGAAAAAGTTATAATATCACAAGAATAAAATCATAATGTCAAAAGAATAAAGTCATAATCATAATAATCACAGTCATAATAATAAATACATCATCATCACATGACACTAATTGCAGTATCTGTGATGTGGAAAATAAGTGTTCACAGTTTTACTGATGATTAATTGCACACGATACGATTTTGCCCAACCCCATCAGTGTCACAGGATAATGTTCCGATTCTTATAAATTAGCCAGCATGCACCATAGGTTTCATATTTGCAGATCTGTACAGTAAGTCATCGACTGTGGAGCCTGTTGAAGTCACAGTAGCTTGCACAGATCGACCAGCTCAAAAATCGAACATCAGAAGATTTCCTGGTGCCTGAAATGACATTTGTGTTTGTGATATTGAGTCTTCTCGTTAATAAGGAAAGGTTGCGCACAGGCCGAAATCACCTGTTTCTGTTTAAACTAACTGGTAGATTGATCAGTATTTCAGAGCATGAATTTTAAAAATGTGTGCTGGAAATAGTGAACGAACATTTGTGTGGCTGGAAGGGGTTCAGGAAGGACAGCAGGTTGTTCACTAATTGGATTGTTGGCAGTTTGATCCCAGTGCTGAAATGCTAATTACTTCTAATGCATCATCAATGTGTGAATGTCTGGAAAAGCACTTTATGCAAATAGTGAAGTGCTATGACTGTGTCATTGTGACTGTAAAGTGCTCTGAGCAGATAATGAGACTGCAAAAATTCTATATGCATCTAATCATTTTTTATTTAGCTAGTTTGTATCTAACTTTTGATTTGAAAGCTATCCTCTATCTTCACTAACTAATATTAAGGGATGTGACTGAAAGACATTACGGTGTTTCTGAGATTTATTTTTTGTTGTTGAATATGCAGAGGTGCTGTGCATTACTGGTGTAACATAGTGTCTTTGTTCTCCTCAGGGACCGCGGAATGAGCTACATCGTGGGAAAGGACTGGAGGGACCTGTTCGACGTTGTTATTGTCCAAGCAGACAAACCTAGTTTCTTCAATGACAGGCGGAAGTCAGTATATTTTAATATGTAACTCATAATATATTCTTGTTAAAGGCACAGTGTGTAGGATTTTGTCAATTCTTTTAGCCGAAATTGAGATAATCACTAATGAAAATAATAAAAAAACATGTCTAATCATTGCAGACAAAGACCTTGTTTTATTATTTTTACCTTATAAAAAGCTGTTTATATCTCCATGGTCGCGGGTCGCCGCTACAGGCAGCCGCCATCTTGCACCGCCATCTTGTCTACGAAGGCTCATGAAGGACAAACTGAGGTGGTGGCGTCAAAAACGGTTTTAGTTGTAATACTATAAATGTAATATTTGTTGTCTGTCATTGTAGCTGGGATAATTTGACTTATTAAAGCTCATAATCTTACCACTTGAAACATCACTAGCCCTGAAGCTGCTGGTAGACATCGCGGTTGGAATTATCAAAGGTTTTTGACACCTGAGAGACACCGTAGCTACTCCTTTGCGTTTGGAAGCGGGGGGTGGGGGTCGGGGGAGGACCAGGGAGGATGATTCAACCACTCAACCACTAGATGTCACTGAAAACAACAAATCCTACACACTGTGCCTTTAAGGCTTGTGCCTCGCTGCAATGCTTGCAACTACTTGTAGATTTGAGGATATAGCACTCGCCAATAGATTGTGCAGATCATAATCTAGATTGTTTTATAAAATATTTTTTTCAAAGTTTGTTCGAAACTATTCACATGTTTGTTCAATTTTCAACATAAGATGTTTTTAGTTTAAAATTCTGTCATGAAACACTGCAGATAAAATGCAATCAATCATGTGGGAGTTTTGGGGGTGCTGCGTGAGGGTGGGTGGGTGCTAGGGTCAAATTTAAGACCTATCCCATTCCTGTATAACCAAGATAAGAGCTTTGTCTGCATCAAAGTCAAGCTTGTTCACAATGTAGATTGGACTTCGCCAGGTTTGCCCCTCGGGTCTCTTCAGAATGTCAGTGTCCTTTAGCATGCACTGGGGCGTTTCACAGCCAAATGTGGAGAGACTAAGATGAGTCGGCTCCTCTAAAGTCTGATTTATATCAACAAGAAGGGTAACTCTTTTGACAAAAATTGCCTGACAAAAATGTAGTAGTTTGCAACTCTTACCACCTGCTGAGCCCACGTCTTGTGCATCTCCCCCCATAACTAGTCCTCAACTATGCGTCATGTACTGTGTGATTGGTCAGAATTTTGTGGGTCTGTTTCTTAATGTAAAGTCTTTGCTTTCGTCTGCCAAGGTGAATTAGTTGAGTCCAAAGGCTCTCGGTTTACCAAACCTTCTACATTCTAATCCTCACATATGGCTCTAAAGTAATGATCATGACCAACAGAACAATAATCTGGACACAAGCGGCTGAAATGAGCTTCCTCCACACGGTGACTGGGCTCAGCTTTATAGAGAAAAGACGTAGAGCTTCAACATCCAGGAGGAGCTCAGAGTAGAGATGCTGCTCCTTCATATTGAAAAGAGTCAGCAGACTTGGTTCAGGCATCTTTGTCGTCTCCCTGTGCAGGTATTCCAGGCACTTTGTGGGAACACCATGGTATCCTTCAGGAGTGCTGTTGGGAACAAGGGAGTTTAGTTTTTTTTTTCCTGGGCCTGTTGCCTCTGCAACTCGACAACCCCACATTTAGCTAGAGGGGTGTCAGGGCGTCATAACAATGCCCTGTTCAATTTTACGATGCCCTCTTTTAGCTGGCAACGCCTCTGCACCATGATCTTCAGGTCCACCAAGAGACATTTTTTTACTCTACGTAAATTTCGTAAACTACATAAGCAATTTATGAAGTCACATAAAGAATAAACTGCGTCAGCTTGGATAGAGGAGGGTAATGATTTTACAGCTGCAGTAGCTGGTGTTTTTTTTACCATCTCCAGTCCTGGTCAGTTCATAACTCTTTTTACCTACGTAAATTTCCTAATTTCACGTAAACGTTGTAAGCGTGGGTTTGAGGGATCTAAAGTCGACACCCTCTACCAAAATCCTACATTAAGGCCTGGTGACAACAAGCAGCAGAAAATGAATGGATGGATATTAGGAATGCGCGATATAAATGATATACGGTAGAAACGATATAAATTTGTCCTATGATAGAGATCTGTTGTCTACCGGCCAACCGCGCAATTCTTTTTGATGATGTAACCAGCTGGAGTCAAAACAGAGGAAGCAGGAAGCAGCCTGGCTGAGAGCGCAAATGAAGAGGGGGAAAAAACTTATCCGGACCTGGTTCAGATGTGTGAAAATGAACGCCGAACTGTTTACATATTTACGTGACGGCGCGTCCTCCGGTCGGATGCCGACCGACCACACTGCCTGCAGTGGGAGGAGCGCGCGCCGCTGCATGTGTGAAGGGCTCGACACACGGGAGGCGACGTCGCTCGCTCTCCATTCATTTCCACGCAGCGAGGCGACTGTCAGTGCAGGTGAAGTCAGTGCTCAGGTGGGACGCACAAAAATCAGTCTGGACCTCGTTTCTCCTGCGGTCGTAGCGCGACGACGCACGGCCGAATGCGCGTGCACTCTGCTCGCACTCCAAAGCACGACTATAATGATTGTCACCCCGCTGGAGCGCACACAGATTAAACAGGTGGAGGGCAGAAAAAATAATCTGCAAAGTGTGTAGAAAGGAATAAATACAAACAATTTGTTTTACCACCTTAAAACGAAGCAGGTTATTCCAAACACAACATCCAATGGATGCAGATATCTGTTACATTAAAGTTATTGTTTGTGTGTGTGTGTGTGTGTGTGTGTGTGTGTGTGTGTGTGTGTGTGTGTGTGTGTGTGTGAGAGAGAGAGAGAGATTTTATATATATATATATATATATATATATATATATATATTTTAACCAGGTAGATCTCCTTTAAATTTAGATTTTTATGGGAGACTTTAGTGTCTCTTTAAAAAAGAGATTTTAAGGTCAAATTTTTTTACCTAGACTAGTTTATTCCACTCAATTGTGTGATTTATTTATTTTCTATTATAAGTTTTATATCGTGATATACTGTATATCGTTACCGCCACTCATCATAATGTATATCGTGATATGAATTTTTTGCCATATCGCACATTCCTAATGGATATTATAAGATGCTAAAGTTAGCTGTCTGTGTATGTGTGATAGACCTTTCAGGCGAGTGACAGACAAAGGGGCTTTACTGTGGGACAGAATTTACCGTCTGGAAAAAGAGCAAATCTACAAGCAGGTACTGTGTATGTTTTTTTTAATATATATAAATTTACTGTGGCAACATGTGGATTCCTGTGTTTTAAATTGTTTGTTTCATCTGCAGGGAAACCTCTATGAGTTCCTCAAACTCACCGGCTGGAGGGGATCCAAAGTACTTTACTTTGGAGATCACATTTATAGCGACTTGGCAGTAAGCATAATGACAAAAATGGATTTATTAAAAACTGCACAAATTACTTTTGTTTAGGTTTTGAACAAAATTGTTTTATTCACTTTAACAAATTAAATCAAAACAAAAAGAAAATCTTTAACTGAGCTCAAAGGAATGATCCTAACTGGGTTAATCTTTTCAGCAGTAAGACCCATAAGAGAAACTTGGCATATCTGCAGTTTAGAAGCAGCACCTGTGGGACAGACTGGTTCTGCAGATGAGATCCCATAAATATTCACTAATTTACAAACACAAGCACAACCAGCTCATTTTAATGATGACTAAAGCAGAGTCACAAACAAGCAATTTATCTGTTGATGATCAGGAGTCAGTATTTTACCAACACCCACAGCTTGTTTGTTTGTTGTGACACACTGCATAAACAGGAACCTGATCACCTGCTCAGGTACTTAGTCTGTTGTTTTGGCTCAGGCTATGTGTTAAATTGCATAAGACTTTGCTTCTTTGGTTAAATGTGCTCAAATATGTTATTTTTATGGCTCAAAATTACAACAAGACAAATGAGGAGGAGCCATTAACATATTGCAGTTACCTAACAGCCAAATATCACTGCAGTCTGTCTTCTGCCTCTGGGTTTCCTTTTAACAGCTTTTATTTCAGTAGGCATTTGAATAAAAAAAACTGCAATGCATCAGTTCATCCTCACAGTTCAGTCATGTTTTATGTGACCCATCATTTCGAAATGAGGATTAAGTCAAATTGACCTAATTACATTTTCAGATTCTTGGCTTTAAAAGCTACATTTTGATACTTGGATCATTCTGATATCAAAGTAAACCCATATATATGACTTAATTTGTCTTGTTGGTTACAATAATACATTACTATTTGGTCTGAATCCTAATTTTGTGTAAATTTATTGAGTAACTTTTAATGTCAATATAAAGAGGAAACGTCAAATTTTATTTGTATATTAAGTTTTCCCAGTTGGAAAAAAAAACATTGCAAACTCACAGGGAAAAATTCTAAATTTTAAGGCATTTTTTCTTAAAAATTAGTTTTTTTTGTTGCTACTTCTCAAAAACATGCTTCAAAACTATTTTTAGGATTATATTTCAGACAGATCATTCAAATGATATGTTGATAAGGCTTTAATTCATTATATTTTGACAAAATGCAATTTTTGAACATGTTTAAATCAAAACCCTATGTCTGCCCATTTCTCCACATTCCACTTTAGGACTTAATCCTCGTTTCAATGTGATGGGTCGCAAATTTGCTCTGCACTTTGTAAAGTCTCTTAAAATGTCCAAGAAACATACTGTAGTGTCGATTATTAAAACAAAAGTGATAAACAAACATAAAAAGTAGCAAAATATTGAGAAAACATGCAATACATTGTGGTTCAGGTTGTCTTAGATTTGACTCTTTCAGTAAATTAGGAACGATCCACCTTGGCTGCAGTTCTGCAAACATTTCATTTTTTTAACACATTTACACAGATGAAAAAGCTTGTTTTTTTTCTATCTCTACACACTTTCTCCAACTGCCAGCAACATGTGTGTCCCTGCACAGCTACTCGCAGCCATGTCATTTGTTAAAGTGAAGAAAAGCATTTTTTCCACCCCTTTAAAGTAAATAATGGCACAATGGGAGTGAATTGCGTTGCACAAATCTAAGCAAATAAGTGCACAATTCACTGAAAGGCCTCCCTGCACCACTTTAGTTCCTTGAAAGTAAAACATAAAAATAGCTTTCTGCAGAACTGAATGCTAAGATTGCTCCATTCACCTCCTGTTAGTTCATATTTTGCTTGGGTGGTTTTTAAATTCAGGCTATACTAACTTCATGACAGACACTGAATCCTAAGAAATCTGGATACAAATATTCCTGATCTGTTAGAGTCTGAGACGCTGAGTGAAATATGCTTGTCTGCTTAAAATATAATGATGTCTTCTAAAATAGTTCTTGTTTTGCATGAAACAAATGAAGCCCGTTAATGCTGACGCAGCTGCTGTTTTAGAAGAGAAACATCAGTGTTCTTGTAGAGTGCACCATACCTGTTGCAACACACCCTTCAGTAATTAGTATCAAAGCACATTATTTGCATTTTGATCTGTACCAGCAGCTTGTCCCTCATTTCTGCCAATTTTGTTTTTGTTTTATTTATTTTTTCATCAGAGTGTTTAAGTGCCTCTGATATCTGTATGGATATGCATGATCAGCTGTAAAGAGTTCTACTGAAAGATCAAATTTACATCTCTGGCATGGTGCCTGGTCAGTGGCCAGCAGCCACCAGTCAATGATGTTGTCTTGCTTGTTTAAAGAGATGGAAGTTGGCATTTGTGGTTTCCACCGACCACAGCTCACCGTCAGACTCTGTGGCTGTAGAATGAGATTACCACTGTGAGTGAGCACAGGGGAGAGGCATCTGTGTGTTAGCTAAGAGTGGAGTAAACTGCAAAAAGTCCAAAAGTACTGTATGTTCTAAGAACCCTTGATGGGTTTCAGATCAATTTAATCTTTTTATTATGTGTTAGTCTGATTGAAGTAAGTTAACTGCTGGATTCTGACAAAAAAAAAATCCAAAATGTGAAACAAAAGATGAACAGAAACCTCATGAGAACAATGGTTGCAGTTCTGAATATACATGCTGAATAAACAATAACAAACAAAAGAATGAACCATTAGTCATGTAAAAAACAACTCAGAATCCTGGAGTTATTTTGCTGACAGAGTTGACACCAAAGAGTTTATGGCGACATGTTAAACTAAGATCTTTAAGTGCTGAGAACACGTCAGGCTCTGTCACCAACACACTAAAGATTTAGTATCTGTAAAAACAGACTGAGTTGTATTTGTTTTTATCATCTTTAAAGGTTAGTGAGTTGGCTGGAAATGTTTTGTACATTCAATGATTTCACTAAAATTTGTCCAGTGGTTCATGAGAGTAACCAGACCTTACAAAGACACTCTGTAAAAAATGAAATGTTGGATTTACTTAACCATGTTATGTAACCTGGTTCCACTTAACTGAGTTGAGTAAATTCAAAGCAATATACCAGTTTTTTAACCAAGGAACATGAGCATGTTGTTTTGAATTTACTCAACTCAGTTAAGTGGAACCAGGTCACATAACATGGTTAAGTAAATCCAACATTTAATTTTTAGAGTGCAGGAGAAAAAAATACTATCATCTATCTTCATCTTTTTTTTTTCTTCTGGATGGCCTCCCTTCTCCCCTTATAGCCATCCTCTCCACACCATTATTATGATTTTTTTTATAATAGAAGAAAAAGAAGGAGAAAGAAAAAAGTGAAATGTAATGAGAAAGAGTGACAGAGAGAAAAACAGAGAGAGAAGTAATTAGAAAGATAGAAAGACTGAAATAGAGATTACAAGTATATTAAATATACACCAACAAAACACAGGACCACACACCCAACATCTGTCCGCTCACCTGAAAACTAAATGGATAAATACATAGAGGGCATATATAAAAATATACACATACCCATACATATATAAAGATATACATACATACATGCCTACATTCATAAATATTGTCCGTATATACACACTGACATATATATACACACACAGTGACCAGTCAGAACCCCCCGGATCAGAGCACCTGTTTGTGAGCAGTTGTGAACATGCGTGTATATACAAGATCTAACTTCATCTTTAGCAGAGGCAGTAATGAAGGTGCAACATGGACATTTCCGTTGTGAGGTGCATTTTACCCCCCTTATTCCCACAGCTGTTCTGAGTTTATACTGAACAGGTAAATATCACATTAGCAGCACACTAAAGCCTCTTTCAGTCAGTCCGGGACCGACACGTCTTCTCCCCGCTTCTGTTCATTCAGAAGATACACGTCAGCGGAGAGTGGGGAAACACCATACTTCTATATCACCTCTTTATATCCCAGTGAGGTAGTAACTGAGGTCCTGTCAGTTTCTGAAGAGGTGGGCTGGCTTTACTGGCTCCAACTGATCCGAATGTGACAAAATGCTGACGTACGCTTTTGAAGACCACCTAGCCATGGGATTTAAAAGTCAAAACACCATAGATTTTCAGATGTGAACTTTTCACTTTTTGCTTTCTTAAACGAGCAGTTTTTTTTTAACCCTTGCATTCAAAATGGCCAACTGAGACCCACAAGGAAATGAATACCAACTTCACCAGCACGGTGAAGGATGGTGTGCTTTTGGAGAGACTTGCGGAAAGTATGCAGGAGCACGAATACAGCCGTTGGTGTGCCTTGTCTTCAAAAATGCTATGATGAAGATGTCTGTCCCACATATACTGTGTGGAGTAACATGTCAGAGCAGCAGAGGGTTTTTTCATGCCTATTTTGATTCCACACCACTGGCTGGACGGAGTGTGGGAAGGGAGCGGCTCCATCGGTGACTTATGAACTGCCAGAGGGAGCTAAAAGACAGAATGCGCTCTGCGGCCATTTCGCGGAACTGTCTTCTGAAAGTCTTGAGTGTGCAGGTCTGCTCTAACAGAGCTGTTGTGCTGCTGAAGCTTTCACAGTAGAATATAAATATAAACATCAAATATAAAATAAATGACTGAAAATTACTGTACTTGAAACCCACCCAATCACTCCTTATAGCCTGTTTTCATATGTACCATTGACAAGTCAGACAGCACAAAGTCCTCTGATTAAACCTGGACTTTCTTCATCCTCCAGGACCTAACTCTAAAACATGGCTGGAGGACGGGCGCCATCATCCCTGAGCTGAGGAAAGAGATCAAGATCATGAACACTCCGCAGTACGTGCACATGATGACCTGGTTACTGGCACTAACTGGACTCATTGAACAGATGCAGGTCAGAAGATGTCATCCAACATCTGGCATAATCTTCTTACTTATCATTGCTATATATATACAGTATCTTCTTTTTATGCGGACATCTTTGTGCTTAAACTGCAATGTGTTGCATTTGAACAGGTGCACAGGGATCCCGCAGCTCAAGCTGTCGTTGAGGAGTGGAACAGAGAAAGGGAATCCATGAAGTAATGACGCCAACACTCTTGTGCATTGAAAAGCACTTTGTCGAGGTTTTTTTTAGCTCCTGTAAATTTGATATATATGTGTGTTTTGTGTGTTTTCATGACAGGCCGCTGTCAAAGGACATCTTCAACCCTCAGTTCGGGAGCCTCTTTCGCACGTGCCACAACCCCACCTACTTCTCTCGCCGACTCTCCCGCTTCGCCGACATCTACATGGCCTCCATCAGCTGCCTGCTCAACTACGACCTGCAGCACACCTTTTTCCCTCGCCTCACTCCTCTGCAGCACGAGGCTGGGTTGGAGGTTTCTCTTCCTGCTCCACAAAATAAGAACGGAGTCTGAAGAGTTGAGGAAGTACGGACGGAGCAATATGCATTTTTATTTTGATTTTAAAAAAAAGAACTTCAAATGAGTAAATTATTTATGTGTCCTTTCAACGAACTAAGTCTCAAGAGAGGACCACTTGTCATAGTGCTTTGTAAGTCAAATATGTGTGTGTGCGTGCATGTGTGTGTGTGTGTTGTGAACTGTGCAGGAGGTAGATTTATTTAAGTTCAGCTGCATTTTACACTTTTCAAACAGTAGGGGGCAGTCACACACCAGTTTTAGTATCTATTTATTTATTTTTACTATTTCTGCTGGTGCAGAGGGAATTTTACATCTACACTTCAAATCCATTGCCTTAATCTGTTCACATCACTGCAGGGTATATATTTTTCTAATAGGCTGCTGTGATTTGCATCCTAATTTTGCGCCTTACATTGACACATTGCACAATGAGCTCTAATTATTGTTTTTGCCATTTTCACACCAGTCAGCCTTTATGTTTGCAGCTGCAAGTCTGTTATATTTATTTGGAAAAACAGAGCCTCGTTACTTTATTTTGTTGGATTTTGCTGTTTGATCTGCTAAAGAAGCTTCGTCCTGTAGAGGTTTACACAGTTTTGAAAAGAGCTGGTGGAATGTTTTTTACACATAGAGGTAAGGTTTATGAACGATACATTCAAAAAAAGAGTCTCAAAATACAGCATCTATTTGTTTCTGCTCTTGGAAATTTGTCAGTGAGTAGTTTTTGTTGCATTTTATTATTAAAATATATCTTGATCCTCTTTTTGTGCCATTATTATTTAAAGAAGCCCTAAATTATGTGGCCTATTAGTTACTGTAAATACCACTTTATTGGTATATTTTGATTTGTAAGTGTTTTTTAACTTGGTCAATAACCTTTAGAAATTTTTAGAAAATTACCAAAAAAAAACTTTGTTCAAGCTCAACTTTCAAATTACAGCCATGGGTTCATTGGGTTTAATCCCCACAAATTGTGTTATCGACCACTTTCTTTTATTGTTCTTGAGGCTAAATATCAGACGGGTGCACGGTCTGTGAATCTGGACAAAACGGAAATCCTTCAGGGATCAGAAATGATAAGGTCTCTGACGCCATCCTCTGAACTGATCTCGGGGGTTTCACACTGTTTACTTGAAGCTGGTGCTTCTGAGCACCATGGGATCAGGATGTTGTGGAGCTCCAGTTCTTCCTCAGCATTAGTCCACATTAACGTGATCACAGCTGTGCCCTCCACAGG
Source organism: Austrofundulus limnaeus (assembly GCF_001266775.1). Taxonomy (NCBI): domain Eukaryota; kingdom Metazoa; phylum Chordata; class Actinopteri; order Cyprinodontiformes; family Rivulidae; genus Austrofundulus; species Austrofundulus limnaeus. Next base: position 697,214 of record NW_013952564.1, on the reverse strand, counting down.
TGGGCTGCTGCATCCTTTCCTCATATTGCATCAACACAGTTGCAGGTTTCCAACAACAATCTCGTTCACATCTTGACGTTGAGGAATCGGTCTCTCTTTCAGCCTGGCCGTCTCTGACCTCATGACAGCTCGTCATCACTATCAACCTCTTATGCAGCCTGTGTGTTTCAAGGATCATGTTAAAGCATACTTGATTTTTTTTTCTTGCTCAGATCTGGTGTCGTCCTTCACTGTCTTCTTTGCCCACAAGTGGTACAACAACCCATTTTCAGCAGAGCATGAGGAGAAGCATGACGTGGCTGCTCTTTAGGTCATCTGTTGGCTTTGGACTGTAACGCCATTAATTGTCTGGAGCTCCTGTGGGCCTGAAGGGGTGCAGACATCCTGCTCTCTGGTGTGGAAGGAAAAGTTATGGAGCAACTGCTGTGAGCTCAACCTCTACAAACTCCTTTCATCCTCCGATAGTAGTTGCAGTCATTACTTAATGCTGTGTCAAAGTGCTGAAAACCCTGAGTAAGTTGAGCTTGTTTTTTAAACCCTCCACTTGTATCTACTTTTTGCTAACAACTTTTGTCAAAAATGACTATCCTAATTTGTTACCAGTGTCCTGATCCAAGATATAGGGTTTTGGTTTGTTTTGTCATTGTGTTGCTACAGAATAAGTAAGGACCTAAAAGACCTTTATACACCACAGCTGGAAGAAATAAAGAAAAAAGGTATATGATTTAGACTATTTTGTGATTGTGAGAATTCCAACAGGTAAAGTTCCCACGGGGGAAAGGTTCTGTTAGGGACAACTTCCTAGCTTGTTGCCATCAAAACTAAAAACGGGGAGCATAACGTGTGTGTATCCACTCAAAAACAAATGCATATTGGTTTAATTGGGAAGGAAATTATGTCCATCTGTTCAACAGGGGTTGCACCAAGTGAGAAACAACGGGGGGACATGCACCCCATAATTTTTTCTGCCACCCCCACTGGTTAGACAGTCATTAATGTACAATGTCCCAAAATATCCAGTGAGCCTCTGAGTGAATTGTAATAAAACTCCCAAAAAGCAGTGACTGAATGTATATCTATAGCTGATAAACTTTTGGTATGAACCCAATTCAGTACCAGCCATAGCCAATAGAAACCTGGCTTTAACTCAGTTTTACAGATGGTGAGTCATATGCCAATGTTATAGTGTGCAGAACATTAATTGTACAGAAGAAAAAAAAACTAAACAACACAAAGTAGGCTTGTATCAGAAGCTGATCCCTAACTCTCATATCACAATATTTTTTATTACCAATATAGCAAGAACAGAGCAAAAAATGATGATACATCTTGTTGTGAGATCCCAAGAATAAGAGTAGCCCTCATTTAAAATCATTCTAGATGTGACCCTTTGATTTCACTACTAATGTCTCACACATTCAATGCTGATGATTGTTTACTGTCAACTGGACACACAAAGAATGCAATAAAATACAATAAAAATACACACAAAACTTTTCCAAAAAATATCCAAATGAATTAAATATGTTTTTGTGTGAGCAAAGACAAAAACTCTTCATATTAGGGATGTGCAGATGAAATATTGATATCAGCAATACCAGAACTTTATGCTCTAATATAG
>NW_013952564.1:690264-694068 GCF_001266775.1 Austrofundulus limnaeus | reverse complement strand
GAAATATATTTATGTTTGTGGTTGTAATGTGACAAAATATGGAAAAGTTCAAGGGGTATGAATACTTTTGCAAACCACTGTATCAATAACGTGAACACGGTGGAAAGTAACTAAATTATTGAAATCTTGCCTAAATAATCATGGTTGATGGGAACTATTTTTTCTCCTGCCTGCATAATGTGTAAGTGAAGCGGCATGTGCTCAGTCTGCCACTCAGTCTGTAGATGTTACATGTTCAGTATGTTCATGTTAACACGTTCAGGTAACATAAATTAAGACCCAAGTGTTCATTTTTATAGTTGTTCTTGATAATGAACTAATAAATGATTTTTAAAATGTTTCATTTAAACTAAAATTTCTGAAACTAACAAAAACTTGTCTGGTGAATTTTTGGTGAAAACAAGCTTGTTCTTCATTCAGTGAAGTCACTCACAGTGGCTAGAGCATCCAGAAATTTCACTCAAGTAACAGTAAAAGTAAAAAGTGCAGCGTTGTAAAACTACTCCTAAAAGAACATTTTTTTCCAAAAAATTACTCAAGTAAATGTAACGAGTTACTGCAAGTCTGGATTTACCAAACATATTAGGTGTATTTAAACAAAGTATCAGAACTGGAACAGTAGCACCAATACCAGCCTGAGTTTTACTCAGTGTTGGAATACTTTACATCAATCAGATCAAATTAAACAAGTTTTTATGAGCAAAAACGTCTAAAATGGCCAAATGATGAGAACACAATAGGATTTACAGTTGTGACAATATTTAGACTGTACTACTGTTTATATGTTTACACTAGAATAAGGTTTAGGTGACCAAACTGACTTTTCCCACACATTAAACAAGAACATTGAGCTGCAGAGTGGGCGTTTGAAACAGAGGGCAAACAATCCCACCATCAGCATGGTCCTGGCAATAACTGTGGCACTTTTTTTTCCATTTGCGGCTGCCCTACACGACACTGTTGGTGGTAGATTTAGAGGTGCATATCCTTCCTCAGGTCACAACTTTGCCCACATCCTGTGCCCCATCTATAACCCCATCATCTACCTTTTCAAAAAGCAGGTGAACAGCTACATCTGCTGAGGAAGGGAAGTGAGAAAAGGTACAAGAATGCCATTGAATAAACATTTTCGAAGTCTGCTTTATTTATTTGTTTATTTTTTGTAACATTCACCAGTTCAGTGACTGTGCTGTGGAGGTGTTGTCATCAGGCGTTATGTTTCCCCTGGGCTCTCCAGCATCTGCATCCCTTTGTGCTCTTTGAACGCAGGGAGCTGTCTGTCTTCCACAGGCAGGAGTGCCAACAAGCACGGCAAGGTGTCGCCTCGGTGACTTCTGCCAGCCAAAACAAACAAGGTGTTTGTTGGTGCCTCATCAAGGACGCCGAGCTGAATGTCTGCAGGCTCTCACCGAGGTCCTCACTGCCTCATGTTAGGAGCAAAATCACCTTTACAGTGTGCACTAATACAGTGCATCATAACTGTAAAATTGTTCATATTTTCCTTCGTTTCACTTGTGAATCTGTTGCAATAATAACACCATACATTGCAGAGAATTATCATTGACTATTTCTTCTGTTTCATCCAGAAACAATAAGATTTTCAACGAGGCAGTTTCATTTCTGTGATTTGCTTTAGGTAAGTTAACCATTACCTTTTTTTTTCTTTCTTTTTTTCATTGATGTTTAGAAAAGGTGTTCAAATGCGAGAAACTATTCACAGAGACACAATGGTGAAAGAAGACAAACAAAAGAAAGAATGTTTTATAAAAACTGAAACTCCCCATTTATAATTTTTCATTTGTATGCATATTTAACAAGAAGAGACAAAGCAATCACTGTCAGACTGCAGAGACAAACAGAGATGAAGTGAAGCTCTTTGTTCGTGAATACAATACAGGGAACCTGGTTTTATTTGTGTGTGGGAAGATATCTCATTTAGGGAAGATGTTTAACATTTTTTCACGTTGTCTATGTTGAATATCTGTCAACATGTAGAGACGACAGTTTAAATATTTTCTTTTCATTAGAAAGCTTGTTCCTGAGAACAGCAGCTCCATTTTAACAGAAGATTACTGAAAGACGTCTCTTCCTTTTAATATTATTACTCAAAAATAATAAAAACAAAATGAATCAAAGTCAAAAGAATATCTACACTGACAGTAAGGCAGTCGTCTGAGCAGACAACTGCTGCACAAATGTTGCCATTTAAACCATTTCCTTCATATGGATTTAAGACCGCAGCAGTACACTTCACTGAAACTACTTGGGTGCAGTGAAACAGCAAATGCAGCTTTATAAGCTCAATTCGGTTCCTCGCTAGCAGCAATTTTGGAAAAACAATAAATTTGTTTAAAGAAAAAGTCTGCTGCACAGCTCATTTTGTTGCTAATTTAACTCCTGAGAGCCAATCAAGCAGCAAAAGACTTTTCTGTCTTGATTAGACTGCTCTGTACCCTCATTTTGCAAATGCCTTTTTCTTTATAGACAGTTTATGTGTCGGGCCCATCGGAGCACGTTAACCCAACCAAAAAAGCATCTCGCACTTTGATTCCAGTGCATTAAAATACTGTTTTAAATGCTCCTGAAGTAAGCCACGAGGATAATTGTTTCACTGGCAGAACAAAAAGGAAAAGAGAATATTGATCAGTGATCTGGTGTAGTCAAACTGGGATGATACATTTAGGTGAACAAATTTGATTTTCCTGTTTCGATAAATACCCTTTTATTGTGTCCAGATGGCTTTTCTAAAACCATGAACAAAAAAATTTACATGAACATTTTGTCATCCACTGAGTAAACAAATAGGAAGGAGAAAGTCGTCATCTTAGCCACATTATAGTTTATTTACACGACTGTAACAATGTTAGATAAATCTGCAAAAAACTATTTCCTTCCACCCGACTCTGTAATAGTTTTAAATAATCAAATCTGAGAAATATAAAGAGAGAATGAAGGCCCTAATTAATTTGCTTGGGTTTAATAAAGGAGGGGAATACCGCTGATTTTTCCCCAACAACAAATGTAAAAATGAATTTCTAGGTAAAGTTTATAACAACTTAAATTTCATATTCATATTATCTTGCATGGGTTTATGTTGCAGTAAAAGTGTTAGATGCAAAGCCACTATCTTGCATGTTGTACTTGGTTCCCTGCTCCAACACACCAGATTCAGTGACTGAATAAGAGCTTCAAGTTCTGCAGTTGACTGTTAATCACAAATTCATTCCAAGCAGGAGTGCTGGAGCAGATAAACCTCTAAAATATGCAGGATAGTGGCTCTAGAGGACCAGGATTGGACACACTGAGGTAAGAAGTTGTGGTGGATAAAACATGTCAGGAGCAACTTTTCACAAGCAGCCATGAGAAATTATTGAGTTTTAAAAAAGCTAAAAATGCTAACAGAAACATTACTAGTTGTGATATTGCTACAGAGGAAACGTGAAATCAAAATAACAAAAAAATGATAAAAACAGTAGTGAATTTCTCCACTTCCAGTTCCTGTTCTTTACAAGCTAGCAAAGTTGCTCCAGGAAGTTAACTAAGAGTTTAAAACTCTTAAGTCATTGCTTTGAAAGTAGCTTTATCTCACCAGGTGTGTGCTGTTGGCAACCTGTTGAAGACAAAAAGACAATGGGCCTCATGCAAGAACATGTTCGTATTTTTATCCTAAATTTCTCTTACTTTTGTTCGTACAAAGGGTTCGTACGAACGTGTCACGTCAGATTCAACAAACTCTTCTATCTTCAGGAAAAGTGTGTAAATGAGCTGCGTAAATTACACCTGTTCTATCCAGCTGCTCGTGCA
>NW_013952564.1:681093-689619 GCF_001266775.1 Austrofundulus limnaeus | reverse complement strand
GTTATTAGGGAGGAAAATAAGCCTGGATAACAGCAGACTGACTGCTCGTAAAATATACGACAGGTCTGGACCACTCGGGAATTTTCATGTCTGAAGAAAATCTTAGAATACGAAAACATTGGTGAATGCCACAAATTCTCCTAAATCACTCGTACGCACAATTTAAGAACAAATCTGTGCGTACGAACGGTTCTTGCATGAGGCCCAATGTGTACATACTTACTGTACTTGGAATCAAACTGAAGTATTACTGCCGATACAAAATTTGAGATGTTCACAGACGTGTCGATATCACACAAATGTTATGCAAATTAGTTTATTGCAATTCATTCACAAAGTATTCTTGTCATTTTCTTTTGATATTCTTTGATTCTGCTTTTTTTTTTCAATCAGTCACAGTTTCAACCTCCCCCACAGTTTTCTCATATTCTGAAACACAGAAACTAAACTGCGAAGGGTTTGAGACCGGCTTCAAGGGCTTGCAACAACTCGCTGCATATGTGAGGAATTTCATTGCTTTGTAAATCCAAAACTTCAGCAACACAAAAGCAAAGCTCTGCAACTTGTCACAAAACGAACAATCCTCACGAACATTTTGAGACATTTTAGAATCTCCTTTGTGAATTCCGATCACAACTGATTGCAAACAGGTGCAGCACAGTGAGAAACTGACCTAATGCCGTGACTTAAAATTGTTCCAGATACTTTTCTTTGAATGAAAGCTTACTTTAGTAACCCACGTTTTTGTGTTGCAGTGATTGTTTTATGGGTTCAGACTTATTAGATTTGTGCCAAGATGACGGAAACCAAAGGAATATGTTGTTCAGCAGTTTACTCTCCAAAACTTTGATCTCTTTATCCATATCATTTCACTAAATGTTTTCTCTGCGCAGTATTAAGAATGGTCAGGAGTAAGATAAATAATTGTGCTAATCTAATTCCAGATTTATCATGGTCCATAAGCTTCTACGTTTGAAGCAAAAAAAAAAGCATTTCACACTTTATCTCCAAACAGGATTACACAATGTCACACCATAATCCTGCAGTACCGCTCCCATCTTTTCCTGAGCCAATTCAAGAACTCCAAGCTCATCCATGTGGCATTTCCAATGCCAAGCTTCTCCTGTATCTGAGGCACTGTATAAAACGAAACAGACAGCTGTTCATGTGTTTATCTCAGTACAAATTTATCCCCTAAACAGTCTTTCAGATCTGAATCACTGCTTTAGTTTTATAAAGTCATATATGTCAGGGATAACAAAATGATGGCACAAGGACCATTCAATTAACAGCCCTCTTTTGTTCCCCCAGTTTGCTCTGCTGTGAACACACTGCAGAGTTTTTAATGAATGTGAACACTGAGGACTCCCAGGTGACCCGCTGGTGCTGTGGAGTGATAATGAAAAGGGCGGGTGCTTTAGAGGAACCTGTCCAAGCTGCAGCTTTAGCCATTACTCATTCACTGGAGATGCTCTGTGGCCGGAGATGTGTGCTTGACGTTTTCTCGCTCCGTCTGTGCCGAGCAAAGACAGGGGAAAAAAAATTAGCATGGTGACTCTTTGAACTCGGAAATGAGAGGCGAGCCCACACCTGTGGGGGTCTCGGGGAACATCACCATTTGGGAGGAGTCCTTTGACGTTGTTCTCGTCGTGGTGAATTGCTTAGTTCTGTTGATCACTTCAGTTGTGGGGATTGCAGCGAACGCTTTTGTCATCCTGGCGGTGTGTCATCAAAAGTCCCTGCAAACTTCTGTCAACGCTCTGGTGGTGAACCTCGCGGTTGTTGACGCGCTGCGTTGCGTAATCGACTGCCCCGTCCTGTTGAACATCATCACGACTGTGCATCGAAGAGGACGAGTGGGCGGTTTGTTCTGTGACACACAGATGGCTTCTTTCTCTTTCAGCTGCTGCGTCCAGTTGTCAACGTTAGCGTGCATAAGCGCAGAGAGGTACCAGGCAATCGCAAAACCCTTCGAAGCCAGACAACGAAAAAGACGGGTCAGGACACTGATTCCTCTCACGTGGACCTTGGCTGTTCTGGTGGCAGTTTTTTGTCAGATATTTTTGAGAGACTCACCTGTTTACGTTAGATGCCAAGGCTGGCAAAGAGGAACATTCCCCTCCTTTGACACAAGTGGACTTTACGTGCTGCTCCCACTGTGGGCATCATGTTTTGGTCTCATCACTGGATTCTACATGCGCATATTTGCTTTAGTGAGATCACACAACCGCAAAATATTTGACAAAGGCATTTCTGCTGCCAACAAGGGCTCGGCAGAAAATAAGCAAAACCCAGAAACCACTGTTGTAAAAACCGAACCCGAGCAGATCCAAAGTGTTGCTCAAACGCAGCCTGGATCAAATCAATTCATGAAAAAATCCCCTCTGACCTCGGGAGAAGCTCCACAGAGTGAATCTGTCAGTTCTGAGGGGGAAACAGAATTTAAAAATCCAGCAGAGATGAGTCACTTGGAAAAAGATCGACCCCACCCTCTCGCAGGGCAAGTCGAGGAGAAACCATTAAAGGCAGAGAGCTGCAGCCCCATTTCCATGAAAACTGAAAGAGAAGCATCAAATCAAGACCCTGCCGCAAACGTTCCGAGCTCAAACGATGCGATGCAAAACGGGTCAACCAATTTGAACACTGAAAATCTGTTCGAAGATACCCTGAAAACTGACACGGCATACAAAGAGACGAGACCCCAGGTTGTAATGCCTGAACAAAGAGAGGATCCTGAAGCTGCTTCCGTCCTAATGACTGATCTGAAGCAGGTAAATAACAGCACCAGAGCAGAAGAAGCACAGGGGGCTCCTGTAGTAGACCAAATGCCTTCACCACAACCAGACCCAAATAACGAAGCTATGAGGTTAGAAGGCGCCGTTTGCATCATGCCTTCAAAAGCAAGTAAAGAGAGAGTGAGGAAAAGAAAAGAAAGCAAATTGGCCAAGCGCGCAGGATACATAATCATAACCTTCCTGTTGTTCTGGTTGCCTCTGCTCACGAGCATCCTGGTTAACTTAGTGGTCCACAAAAACAGGACTCCACGGGTAAGTTCAGTTTTGATGATGTCAGTACATAAAAGCTGAGCACAACTCGCTTGACTTTCATTTTCATCACATACTGAGAAATTTATTGTTGCAGAAGCTGATCGTTCAAGACCTGGAGATCCTGTCGGTGTCTGTGACCTGCATCACATCGCTAAGTGATCCGATAATATACGCCGCAGTCAACCCTCAGTTTCGCTCCGAGTTTTACAAACTGAAGAGCTCGATTAAATCCAGATTCACCAGGAGCTAAAAACACCTTCTCTACAGGCTTCATTTTATTGATACAAAATTTTTTTAAAAATGGTAATGTTATCAACATCATGAGGAAAAGAAATTAACACATCTGAGCCCCACTTGTCAACGTGTGAGTTTTTATTTTCTACACGACTGCTGGCTCCTCAGCAGCTGCTAAACACCGCCAAGCGGAGGTGACGCGTGCTGCGCGGAGCTGCTTGGACCAACACAATCAGCTCAGCATGGGGGCGTGGGGGTTGAGGGTGGGGGGAGGTGGTGCTATGTCTTCATCAAACAATCACTCAGGGGACCAGCTTGTGTGTCTCCAGACGCCCTGCTGCCAGGACCCACCGCTGGGCAAGTCAGGCCCTCACACGTTCTCCTTCTTGCACCACCTCATTATCCAGACCTTCCTAAAACAAATCCTCTCTGACTCAGGGATAAAACCAAAAACAAAACATGATTAAATCCTCATAATAATGTTGTAGTCAAAAATAATAATAAAGACACGGGTTGCTTTATGGATGCTTCAGTAGAGCTACAGCGTTTATTCTGTCCACTGCACCAAATCCACAATCTGTGTTTGTTGCCTTACCCTTAAAGGGATAGGTCACACTTTTTGAAGTGGGTTTCTGTGGAAAAGTTATGAACAGAAATGGTATTTGCTCTTTGGACCAACTCGAGATAAAAACACACTGAGAACACCGTGGCGCAGTGCGTCATTGGAAGCACAATTAATGCCACTGAAACGTATTATAGGAAGCATCAAGCTGAAGTGCACTGTGAAAACATAGATCGGTTTTAAAATATTAGCTTGATTTTTTTTGTTTGTTTTATTCTCATCATAAAACCCCAACTTCTTAAGCAGTGTATTGACAGGTAAGTTATTTATTTAATTTGCCTTTGTCCTCATAATGATAGAGCATGTCCGGTGCCCTTGAATAAAAAAAAAAAAAGAATGTGTGGCCAAGAAATAATAATGTGTGGCCATGAGTTACTATTTCATGGCCACATGTTATTATTTCATCGTCACACTTTATCATTATGAAGACAAAGGCAAAAAAATAAATAAATGACCTGGTTAAGAGGCGTAATAGATGGAGGGTGTCTCTGTCCCCCCTCTCCACCTCTGTTTGTCTTCTGAATGGGCCAAGTTTGTCAGAACACGTGTTAGTAAAGGTACCAAGTGTCTTTGGAAAGAGCCTTTTGTGAGAGATACAGCAATTTTGAAATCAGAGAATACACTATTTATTTTCAACTGTTCAAAGGTATCCCACACTTTTTATTATCATTATTATTATTTAGTGTTTGTTTAATCCAAAGAGTATACCTCCATGGTTCAGTTTAAATGATTCATTTTAAATGGAATTTACAAGATGACATTGAACGACCTCAGGAAAAGGTTTTTTTCAGTGTTCCTGAAGGTTACATAACTCTGACTGTTTCCACAGCAAAGACATGGGGTGAGAGAGGGGTCTGTTTAAGTGTTGAGCTTAAAAAAATAAAACCTTTTGGACAAAGACAACTCCAGTCGTTACCTGTGTTTTATAGCTGCAAGAAATGATGCTAAGAATTACTCCATGCACGTGACTGACGTGTGTTGAAATTAAAATAAATTAATTCCAATTTGTCCATCTGCATAAAAATGACAGCAATAATTATCATGTGGCCATGCTTTTACTATTTCGTGGCCATGCATTAATTTTTTTTAATCCAACGTCACCGACAGGCTCAGTATGATGATGAGATTCTGGGTCGTATATGTTTGGATATTTCTAAGCCTCAAAAATGAATTTTTCTTCATCCATTTTTTAAACTTTTGATGTGAAATGTTGCTTCAGTTAAACAAGAGAGGAAGAAATATCGATGAAAGCATAAACGAAAAGCTACAGTAACCAGGCTGTCTATGCAGGAAGGAAGGTTAACATCAGTGTGGATTTTTTTTTTTTTCAGGAGTGGCAAAGCTTAAAAACTGAACAGCATCAATAAACATTGCCTGACGACGCACCACAGAGTGTCTGTCAGCAGCCGGCTGTTGCCATTGTGGGGGACAAAACAAAGGAAGCGTGGCTGACGGTTAGTCTGAGTGGGGCCAAGACCAAAGTGAAAAGCTGCTGCTTCAAAATGACTCAAATCTCAAACAGTTTGAAGAGGTTCATGCATTCATATTTAATAAACCTTTACTGCTGCCTGTTTTGTTTTACACGTTTTTTTCTGGCAGAAATATGACAGAAGGTGCCTCAAGTTGCAGTGGAAGTGCTACAGTAGATGCTGCTGATGTTATTTGTGCTTACAAATAACCAACATTTTATGTAAATAACTGTAATGCAAAACTGACATTGATGTATAGGTTTCAGAAATGATGTTTGAATGAACTTCTATGATTATGACTAGAGTTTTATGAGAGCAGCAGTCAGCTTTAGTCTCAGCATCACTTTGACTTGCATTAGTTCATCAGTCCCAACCAAATCAAATTATCTCTCTAAATTGAGGCCGTTCAATGAGTCATCCTCAACAGGTAAGACATTTACTGCTCACAGCTTCTCCACAGAATCCCACTTAAGAAAAAAAATAGGAAGTGTTGCTTTCAAACAAGCTGTCCGTGACAAGATTTCATTAAAAACAGGGTTGCAGAGTGTAAATCAGAACACACTTCATGTTTCCCTTCATTTATCATATTTTTTAACCAGCAAACCTCCCACAATGAGCAGAGACATACTTTAATCAAAACAAAATGACAGCATGCAAATCATTAATTCAACCAGTTAACAGACAGAAAGAGTTTCGCCGACAACTAAATCTAGAAATAAGAGGAGCCAACTTTGAATGCATTTGATAAAGTCCTAACTCAGATATTTACAGTATGAAAAATATACAAAATGGTGCTTTAACACAATGACGTCTTGCTTCTGAGCCATGTCGTTTGTAAGGAAGCCACTGGAGTTCTTGCGGAAGTTTTTTCCGGGGGGTCAGTGCTACCGTATGCATCTACATCGAGATTACTATTAGTCGCCGAGAACACCCATGTTTTCACTTGTGCCCTAACTAATGAATACCCTGTATAGTTATCAATAACAATTGTTAACTAACGACAGCGGCTTTCACACAGATCCAGAATGTCAAAAATGTACTCTAACACAGATTTGGTCATTTGACTTTCACTTTGCACATTTTCACAAACATGTCAGGATGAGCAGTGTGTGTTTTATTCACCAAGCAATGACATCGAACTAGTTCATGAGTCAGTAAATGAATATTCACAACGGTTTGGCCATTCCTCCGGATGTAAGTTTTCAGACTTTACAACAGCGAGAGGAAGAGGAGGAGGAGGGAAGATAAAGCATTTAATTAAAGAGTTTCAAAACAATCTTGTTTAACCAAGTGGTGAGGTGAATGTGGAATCAAAGCTGATTTATTATTCACAAAGATGGCCTTGAGACGATGAAAACATGTGCTTTGTTATCAGAGGCCATTGGGAATGATCTCTAAACATCTGCCTTTTCCACCTTCGAGTCAGAGACAACAAATACAACTACATTACTTATTCAAAAATAAAGTTTTTTTTCTTTTCTTCATTATTTTAGGCAACAATGATGATCATGAAATCCCAAAGTCTTCCCTCCGTTCGGCTGTGCTTAAGGAAGCAAGATCTGCTGGTTCGCTTGTAGGGCAGCTGTCCACACCGCTTTTAATACCATGCAGAGTTTGACATCAGATGAAATTTTCTACTTCAGGAGAAAAAAAAAGAAGAGGAAAAAAAATCCAACCTCTGTTAATCTTATAATCCCTCTTGATTATGGCAGGTTGATGCTCGGTGGTCCCTCTCCTCAGCATCTGGTGCGACTTGAGACCAGTTAGCTGATCAGATCAGACAGACGTGACATCTACAAGGCAGATACTCGGACAATGTTGCTCTGAGAGTACGCTGTGGTGGTGGAGGCGTCCTCGTCTGCTGAGGTCACCACCGGGGCAGACAGGCTGACCATGGACGGGGTGATGTAGGATTCGTCACATTTCAAGGGCACAGTCTCGTCCAGTTTGGCATTCAGGCTGGCACGGCTGTGAGGGGAGAACGGGATGAGAGAGGAGGGAGAGAGACGACCTTGTAAACACATTAAACAAAGCTCATTTTTCCAGAGTTCTATTGAAACGTGTAGATGCTAACTTTTATTCTTTTTTTAAGAAACACTTCTGGAAACACCTATTTTCTTTGTCACAGCCTGTAAAATAATACAAAGTATAAAATTACTAATCATGGCTCTGATTGAATATGTTCACACATGGTTCATCCTGTGAAACATCCCTGTTTTACATTTTGTTAGGTTTCACACATATGAAATATGTAGGGGTCTCCTGTTACCAGTTTTCTCAAACTGAGTCGGTGTACTTCAGTAGGTAGACTTAAACTTAAACTTTACACAATGACTTTAAAAACACTTTTTAAAATTTAGAATAAGGCAGCTCTCCCTCTTTATAGGCCTCTGATTGTGTCAAATCAAATAGACAGCGTGCAACATTTTAAAAGAAAAAAAATGTATAAATAAGATTTTATTTCAACTTGTATACATTTCTTAAACATGAAACTGACAAACTTTTTACTTGAAATGTAAACTCTAAAACATTAAATTGAGTATCAAATACTTGTATCGCTCCTGAGTATCAGGGCATTTTCTACAAATACTTGTAAAAATTCTGGTATCAGGACACAAATATTTATTTATCGTGAATATTTTGGCTCCCACCACAGTTTACAAAAACAGAAAACACTCTACACATTGCTTAAATACATTACAATGATTTAAACATTAAATAGGTCATTTGTGCATCTATTTTTTTCCAGAAGAAATCTAAATCTGATTAATTTTTTGAAATAACTTTCAGAATGTCTAATACATTAAAGTAACATTATAAAACAGAACACTTGTCATTATTTTATTCATTTTTTAAAGATACTGAGCTAAAATGTGTTGTGGAAACAGTTTGGACTACATGTGTATAACTCAAGGCCCACGGACCAAATCTGGCCTTCGTTAACATTTTATCTGGCCCCAAACAGAAAGCTTAAAAGGTGAAATATTTTTATTGTTTTTTTTCCTAGTCACTGTATTCATTGCATTTGTCTTGTGGCAGCTGGTTCATTTTCAAGCCAAAACAATTAAGTTGGAATTTTTCAGTAATTTTTTTATTCTGGTGTGAAAAAAGCAACATTGAATTGACTTTAATTATCTTTTATTGTGTGTGTGTG
>NW_013952564.1:674706-681044 GCF_001266775.1 Austrofundulus limnaeus | reverse complement strand
GGCATGTAAAGTGAATGCTAATCATGTGTCATTCTAAATTTAATCTTTTCTTCTTTATATGTTAAGTTATGTATGTTCTAAATGCTACATTAAACATAATTTGAAAAACGTCATTTTTAATTTCTTTAAGAATAATTTGGTATTTCTCATCATAAAATGCCCTTAATTTAAATATACATTCTTTCAAAGAAAGTTAGGCTTTTTGTTAATTCATATTCTTTATTTTTGAGACTCTTTTGCACCATTGCATCAGATTTAGGACGTCTAACCAGAGGCTAATTAGAGGTCTTTGTATTTGGTGGGCTTTTAAGAAGGCTTCAGAACCTACGGATACAAAAAGGCTAATCTGAGGCTATAATTCCATCAACGTGCCTCAAAGAAATTAAGACAAGTTCATGTTTTCTACCATGTTGCATCAGCTTCTTTAACCCTCTGTAATTGGATGGGAACTAAGAACATAAAGTTTGAACTGCGCAATGTTTTTGGGTCCAGTTTGTCTCAGTTTATGTTTTTATAATGTGTAATAGTTCTAGAATGTGGACTTTTTGTTTTTCCTGGCACAAAGCCATGATGTTCAAACTTAAAAGAAATGTTTGTATGGCAGCACATGTTGCTCCAAACTCTGAATGTTCTGCATAAATGTTCGATTCTTTTGTATTGTAAAATGCGGAACTCGCATTTGTAAGTGCGGCAAAGAAATGTGTTTACAAAGAACAGGTCTCAGAAGAGTTCCTGGGCTGCTGCAGTGATTTCCACTACAAACACAGCAGAACTGCCCGAGGGCCTGAAGATCACCACTGTTCAATGCTGCTTCTTGTGTCCAGACGTGACTAGAAATTCTCAAATTTTCGACTGATTTCAAACTTGAGGCATGTTAAAATCACTAGTCTTTTATTTGGAGAAATGTTTTTTTTAATTAGGCAAAAGAAAGTGAATGTCTTTGTTTCAGCAGTTTTTATTGTTACTGTAAATAAAGCATCACTCAAATAATTTGCAAATCACTGCATCCCATTTTATCAGCCTCCACCGAAGACAAGGCAAAGAGATGTCTGTGCTGTTAGTAAAATATCTCATAAACAACTAAATTAATGTTATTGAAAGTTTCAAAAGGTTGTCACTGGACAAACATCTACAAGTGATTGACATTTGGAGTAAACCTCATTCAAGATGGCCACCACAACAAACTTTACAAATAAAAAAATTCTATAAAACTCAACATTTTACAAATATTGTGCTAATTTTGATGTTAGTTGAGAGCCAACCTCACTGTATAATCTGCAGAGGTATATAGTAACAAAGTACATTTACTTGTGTACAGTACTTAATTCATTTTTTGAGGATTTGTAGTTTTACCAAGTATTTTTTTAATTTGTAACTTTTACTTTTGTCTTGTAACATTTAAATGGTGATACTTTTGCTTCTTTACTTTGAAATGTAACACCTCGTTACATGCTGCAAATTTAAATATGACCGAACTCATCATGAAAGTATTTTCTTACGCACTCTAAAAAAACTGAAATATTGAATTTACTTAACCAAGTTATATTAACTGGTTCCACTAAACCAAGTTGAGCAAATGTAAAGTAATTTACATATTTTCTATAGAAGAATTGCTCAAAAGAAACGCACAGAAAGCAGAAAACGGTTATAGTTTAACTTTTAGGGCAAACGTGGTCCTTGGGTGGACCTCCTGTTTCTGCTCCAACATGCCTGATTTGAATGCAGAGGTGGTTACCAGACTTATGCAGAACTTGAGGCAATACTGAATCAGATGTGTTGGGAGCAGCTAAACAAGCACATACAACATAAAGACTGTCAAAACCCATTGGACGCCCTTGTTATGTCTGACCAAATTAGCTAAAATTATGTATTTTTTATATATAGTACTGTATATATGTAGCCCAAATGAAGCACTCTAAAAAATGAAATGCTGAATTTACTTTAAGTTATGTCAAGTTTGCTCATTTAGAAAATGTGTAAATTGCTTTAGTGGAATCAGTTGACAAAACTCAGTTAAGTCAATTTAACATTAATTTCTGGGCAACCTTCAAAGAATGCTAGGTCTTCCATTATTTTTATTACTATTTGTATATTTTTCTTCAGTGTTATCTACCTGTTGGACACCGGCCTTTCTCTTATCTGTATGGTGCTGAGCTCCTGGTTGTTGGTGCTCGGGGGGCTGAAGCTGCTCTTCTTCTTATGCCGTCGGGAGCAACACGAGCCGAGGCCGTGCGGCGACGAGGACAGCGAGGAGGAGCGAGAGCCCGCCTTGTTCACCACGGAGACCTCCATGCAGTTGGCCTGGAACGTCTGCTCATCCACAAACTCGTGATTCTGCGGGAGGAACAGGCAGGGACAATTTGGAATGCTCGTTGTTGTTTTTGTTATTTTTTTTTCCAGCTCTGTTAAATCATGAGTAAAGATGTTTCACAGAGACAGATTAAACAGACTGAACAGAAAATGGTTTGATAAATGAAAAGTGAATTATCAAGCAGATTAGAACTATATTGGCCCAGATGTCCATATTAGGGGCCATCTGTGAAAACACAACTGTTATCCCAGTGATAAATGAACGTGACTTGAAGGTCAGTTTTTTAAATATGTTGTCGGTCCCACCAGCAGGTGGCAGAGAGACACCATGAAGGAGCTGATGGTGTATCCTGAATCACATCTCTGTTCTCCCACCTCCCCCTCTTTCAGTTCTGCTCATGTCTCTGTTATCTATAATGTACACCACGAGCGCCTCGTGTAAACATTTGCACATCCATCTGATGGTATGCAAGCAATTTTTTCCTTTTTTTCTAGGAGCTTTTTTTCTTTTTTCTTCTTCCAGACGAACGACAAGTCTTTTATCAGTTAAAATCATCCACGAGGAGCCAGTCTGATTTACTACTTCTCCCTGTCTTTGCACAGAGTTTCAAGCTGGGAGTGTAAAAATGATGTCACGAGCATCAAAGCGACTCTTACATCTTAAATTATAGATAGTGAAACACGAAGCATGCTGGTTTGTTTTGAAGGGGAAAAAATAACTGGCAGGCAGAGTCATGTTTTTCTTGCCATGTTGCTAAAAAAAGGAACTCGACATTTCTCAGCCCCATTTGCAGCTATTTTTAACTCATGCTGCATATAAAATAGATCCTACAGTTTAGAGCGTGGATGAAGAAAAAAATATCACTTTGTTTCTATTTTTAACTCACTGTAACAGGTTTGCACTAGTGAAGATGAAGCGCAGACTGTGAGAGTGACGCAATGGGATAAAAAGAGGAGTGTGTTTTCTACAGAGAGCTATTTTTAACAGTGAAAAGTCTGTTAGATAGTACAAACCCAGCTCTGAGAAAGTTAGGACATTGTGCAAAATGTAAATAAAAACTAAATGCAATGATTTACAAATTGCAGAAAACATTTCCCCCCATTTGAAAACACAGTAAACAAAAAAAAAAATCTAATGTAATTTTGAATTTTATGGCAACAACACATCTAAAAAAAGATGGATTATGGGAAACGAAAAAAGTACTAAATTTGTATGAATATAATACAGTTAGAAGAGCATGATTAGGCTAATTATGTTAATTTAAAACTGGTCAGTAGAAGTGTGTAAAAATAATGTTTTAAAGAGGAACTCTGGGCAGAGTCTGCAAAAATTACATCTAAGTCGAACAATTTCAGAATAATGTTCCTCAATGAAATTGGGAATTCCACTGTTCATCGTGACATTCACAAATGCTGTTTCACAAAGGCAATCTTTATTGAGCAAAACAAGTGTGAACATCATCCAAAAGAATTCTGTCTTATCTGGAACAGAGTTTATTAAAAATGGACGGAGGCAAAATAAAAATAAAAAACTGTTTTGTGGTTGGAAAAATCAAAATTGGAACATCTTTTTGAACATCACAAATGCCACGTCCCTCATGCAAAAAAGGAGAGGGACCTTCCAGCCTGTTGTCAGTGCACAGTTCAAAAGCCTCTCTGATGGTATGGGAGTGCATTAGTGCCTATGGCATGGACAGCTTATACATCTGGAAAGGTATGATCAAAGCAAAGGTGCCGGTTTTAGAACAACATATGTTTTTGCCCAACAAATATCCAGCAAAGATGATCCAGCCCAGACTATTGAACATTATCTTACAACAAACAACGATCAGACATCATTCCTCTCCAGCAACTAGTCTCCTACAATCTTAGACATTAAGTTAATGTCGTTAAAACAAGTGAAGATGCTTCACAGTGGGAAACATGGCCCCAAGCCATCTTTTTAAATTGTGTTTCTGTCATAAAAATCTAAACAAATTCTTTTTTTTTCCCCTCCAAAAAGCTACAATTATTTAGTTTCGACCTTGGATATGTTCAGCTGTAAATAAAATAAGGGTTTATGAGATTTGCAAATCATTGCGTTCTGTTATAATGTCAGTTGGGGTTTTAAAACAATCAACACGTGATCATTTGTCATAAAAATAACTGTTTAATTAAAATTTGAGAGTATTTTACCGTGGTTTTCTCCAAGCAATGCAGCAAATGATGGTGCTGGCTCTCAAAAGGTGGGGTGGCGGCCTTTACCACCAAGGCTTGTCCTGCTTCCTTAGAGGCCTAGAAAGGCACAAAGTTAAAACAGACAAAGACAAGAAAAAGAAGAAGAAGAAGCTGCAGTGTAGATGAGCAGGCTCAAACTCGGAACAGAAACTGTCTCAGGCAACAACTAGCAGCTCGGTGATGTGGTGGAAAGTAGGCAAAGCACTGAGTCAAAATGCTGATCTGTAGCATGGCAGCCAATCTACTGAAACTAATGAGGCGGAGATGTTTTAATGCATGGCAACTTGGGCTAACTACAATAAGTTTGACTGACACACTGTGAGTGGTTTTGGCTACAAGGACTGCAAAAGTCAAATTTAAGTTAAAGCAATAGCTCAGGTCTTTTAAAGTGGGGTTCTGTGGAAAGGATATAAACAATTAATGTCTTACCTGTTATGCATAGCTTTTCAAACAAACTCAATTTGAAGAAATAGGGTTTATTTTTGACTTATGAGCAACTCGAAAACCCAAACATTCATAACAATTCATAAAAACACTATTTTATAAACCACTGACACTGCCATCACATTTTCAGTATATGGTTATTTGGGCAGAAATATTAGGATGTTTTTGTCAGGAACAGCTATAAACTACACAGACGGTAACACAGCTAGCTGCTGCTGCAGCTAATTGCATTTGCAAAAAAACTATTGACCCTTTGCACCCACGTGACAAAGTCATGTGATTCCGGCATGTTGGATGGCAGAAGACACGGAGCGGTGTATTGAACTGAATGGCAGCGATTGTTTTTTGAAGTTGTTTTTTTTTTCTTTTTGCCATGGTTTCTACTTGTTCAAGTTTAGATAATTTATCTGTGGAAGTCGCACACCTAGTTGGGGCTCACAGACAGCGTTATTTACAGAAGTTGGACATAGCTAGATAGAAATCGACCCATATCTTCTCCCTCCGGATGTTGTGTTTGTTGATTTGATCAAAACGCAAACTTTGCCTGAATTCACGCCACATGACTTATACCACTATGTCATACATGGTGTTTCCCCCTACACTGGAGATGACTTAAAATCATATAAAAGCCAGGATGCTTATCAGTTTTTTGTTGCTGGATGGGTTGACCGGGACAGGACAGGGTGCTACTGTTACATGGAGGGACGATATCTCATAATGGCGAAGGTAAGACTTGCTTGTTAATGCAAATGTATTTTTATTTGCTGATTCCATACGTGATTCTAGATGTTTCTCGGATTACCGAGCACCTCGAATCGGAGAACCGACAACGCGGCTAGCAAGCTAACAAGCTAGTAGCTTCTCTTCATCATGTTAAACAGCTCCGGGTTACAACAGTGCTCTTTCTGTTTGATATTTAGCTGAAATGATCCATTCCCAGTTAAATTATAAAGATGAACAGCTTTGATAATCAGCTGGTCTGATTTTATGACCACCTGAATGCGCAACTTGTGTTTACTCCATCAACGTGGAAAAAATAAATAAATAAAAGCTTCTCCTCCGACCTTTCACTCAACTACATTCAGCATTGAGTAAAAACAACTATATTTCCAGCTATCACTGTTGTTTATATCTTCACTAGGACACGGAGTGCTGCGGGTGGGCAGACGGAGAGATTATAATATTTTAGAACCAGCAGCGCAGCGGTCCGAAACCGGAGAGTCTCCAGATCCAGCCGACTGCGCCGCAGCTTAAGACTACGGTAAAAGGACAAGTTTGGTTTGTTTCCTTGTCTGTTTGTGCAGCCGACTGCGCAGCAGCTGAAGACCATTTTTACAGCTAAATCAACAAGGGGGAAAGAATGATAT
>NW_013952564.1:669059-674552 GCF_001266775.1 Austrofundulus limnaeus | reverse complement strand
TCTCCTCTAGCTCAATGGTAGCTTATGGACGCATGTCTGTTTCTGCCATCCAACATGGAAAAAGGGGGCGGTCTTCTGAGGCGCGTGACGTCACGTGCAAAGGGTCAATAGAATTATTTGTTAATTAAAGGCCTAGCATTCACCTGCTACCTTTTGAGTTTTAAACTGAGATCATCTTATACTGAGAAATGAGCTTTAATCAAATCTTTAAATTAATATTTTGCTAAATCCCACAGTTTATTAGACCATCTGCTTCTGCAGTGGTTCCCCAAGTGTGCATGTGTGTTGTAGCTTGTTTTTGCTACTTGATGGGGACGATTTGTAGGAAAATGGAGCCTCTTGGGGACCAAAGCCTGGTCCCCACATCTTCGGAGGCTGATTTTGGGTGAGGGGGTTGGGTTTAGGACCAAGTTGTGAATTGAGTTTAGGTTAGTTTTAGGGTCAGGTAGGTACCTGTGAGGTTAATTCTAAGGTAAATGGTCAGGGTTAGGATATAAAATAAAAAAAAAATGAATGGAAGTCAATGTAAAGTCCTCACAAGGATAGAGAGACATAGTAGGTGCGTGTGTGTGGATGGGTTTTTCCTACAATGTGGGGAGTTTGTTATTTTTTTTTCCAAAAAAGCAGCCTCGTGGGGACCGAAGTGAATCATGGGGGCCAATGCCAGGACCCCATGGATCCAAATGCAAGTTACGGGTGTGGGGTAGGTTAATTTTTGGGTAAATGGTCAGGGTTAGGCTATTAAGTCTAAAAAAAATGAATGGAAGTCAATGAAAGGTCCCCACGGGGTTCAAGAACAAACATGCGTGTGTGTACTTGTGTTTGTTGCATTTTTAGGACTGTTTCTGGTATACACGCCTACCTTGTCACAACCAGGGGTTCTAAAGGGGACCAAAAACCGGTCCTAATGATGGAACTCCATTTTTGGGTTGGGGGTTTGGTTTAGGACTGAGGTGTGAAATAAACTGCAAAGGGCTTTGAAAGGATCTGTGGTTTGAGATGTTGGGTGAATCAGGTTAGTGTTACTGCATAGGGTATGTGTGAAGATACTATGCTACTACCACAGTATATTTTGGCTTAACGTCTGTAAAATAAACTGAGGTACAGTTATAGTTTTAAAACACCAGCAATGACCTTTGGCCTTAGCCCAACTCTGACTAGCCATTAGCTCATCCTCTTGGTCAGAACTCATTCCCCAAATTGAGGTCGTTCAAAAAGCTATCTGCTACACATACGATATTATTGTTGCACACCTTTTCCAGAAAGCCCCATGTTTGAGAGCAACAGCAGTGGCGCACCTGGGCACAGATCGAACAGATTCCAAACAGAAGACACATTTCAAACCAAAAACACACTTCACACACACACACACGCACACTTGACAAATCTCTGCAAGACACTTAGACAAAAGGCATGTTGCATTAGTCTGCACTAAAATCTATAGGCTCTGGAAATCATACGCATACACCCATACACACACAAACACACACACACTGAAATAGAGCAGCAAATCAAACACAGAGTTTAGAGGAGATGCAGGCGGAGCACAGAGCATCCATGGGCAACCTAATCTCCACTAAGCCTTTGGGTCCCTCCTTCCCCTCCAAACCCTGTTGGACAGACATGCAGAGCTCGGTCATGAGTCAGTGTGGCTGAGATGACTGGGTGTGTGTCTCCCCGGTCCTCCTGCTGTATGGACAGAATGAGAGAGAGTGTGCGTGTGTCGAAAAACATGTCAATGCTGCAGTTAAAAGGTGTGATGTGTGTGTGTGAGAGAAAAAGAGATAGAGAAAGAGGACGACCACACTGGAGCACTGGAATGACAGCGGCCCCTGCGATACTGCATGAGAAGCCCCCCAACTTTTCTGTGTGTGGTTGCATGGCCCCCACTCCCAGCCACCCACACCCTACCCCCCCACACCCCGTTCAGAGCAAAAGCGGCATGCAGGCGAGGCCCAGGTCAGTCAGTCAGCCCCCATGCTGCTGCGTGGCGCCGTTACCTCCTCCAGCGAGTCGATCAGGAGCCCGTTTTGTTTGTAGCGCATATAGGCATTAGTGCCCCGAATCTTCGCAGCACGGATTCTAGCGAGGCGAGTTTTCTGTTTGAACAAACAGACCTCTGTTTTAGCCCCTGATGCTTCGTCTGTCAGACTAATTGGCTCTGTCTCTCTCTCTCTGGCAGCCATAGTATTTAACAAAAAAGAAGATATTCTTAAATGTACTATCAGGGAAAAAAATCTGCCTTGGTAAACACTTTAAGGAAAAAAAAAGAATACATATTTTTCTACAGAAAAGTTGCTGACACAATAATCTAAAGAGCATTTGCTCAGTTATTGTCACTCCTCTTTTTTTCAGTCTCCCAACGAAATATTCTTAAAGCAAGTTTAGTCCCATCCGGCACACACACACATGCACACAAACACAATAACAGATTAATATTCTGGAGGATAGTGTTTGCCCTGTCACTCTGCTATGTGTGGATAAGACTGGGGCAGAGGGAGAAAAAAAAGGGCAGAGACAAGCAAAATAAAGGGGGGGGGGGGTCAATACCCTCTGAGCACGTCGTTTCTCCGCCCGCTGGCTTTGGTGGTAGATCCGGCTGAAGTTTGACACGATGACAGGGACAGGCAAGGCAATGACCAGCACCCCACTCAGAGAGCATATGGACCCAAACACCTTCCCTACAATGGTCTTTGGCACCATGTCGCCGTACCTGAAACACACAAAGCAGGACACAGTGACCACACTGAGCAGAAAAATGAAACACCTGACTTTTTTAAAGCAAAATTTCACTTTAAACTAAAACAAACATATGTTGAATAAGGATGGAGTTGTAACAGTTTTGGGGAAATCTTGAAAATAGATAAATTTAGATAATGATCTCACATTAAATAGTAAGATTTCATGAAGTCCATTAGTCCTCGGAGTGTGTGTTGGCAATGGAACTTAACTACTACCACATCAAAGATTTGCCTATTATCCATAAAATCGACTGAGTTGTGGCCATTTTTATGCAGGTTGGTTTGCTGTGGTGGCCATCTTGAATTGGGTTGACTCCGAACATTAATCACTTGAACATGTGCATTCAGTCATTACTTTATAGGGCTGATTTGTCAAATGTTTGTGTTAAGTGTGTAAATCACCAGCTTTATCAAAATACAATATTATACTGATTTGTTTAATCATAAGTCCATCATGATATGATGTTGATTTAACTCAGTCCACAAGTCTGCAAATGATATGATATCAATCCACATCAGGCATACGATATGGATCAGTGATTTTGTTTTGCCTTGATGTAGTTGAATCACTAATCATTTAATCTGTATATTGATGTGGATTGATATATTGTTACACGTCTAGTTTGTGTGTGTAAAAATATGTGCAAACTTATTTGTGCACAATGTTCAGTTAGCACATTGAACTTCATAATAACTGTGGGAAAAAAGTAAATAAAACGAATAAATATTAAACAACTAAAACACTTTTTTTTGGTTCAAAACCAGAAAGAGCTCAGGAGTCATGGCTTTGCAGACCCCTGTCCTTTGGAAAAACTCATTGCAACAATGGCGGAGCTATTTTCTGAGTAAGGGGCTTTCAAGGGGCTACAAGATTAATAGAGGGCCCAAATGTTTGTTAGACATCCTCGCACACAAATCCCTGGTTTTTGTAAGGTGCATTAACCAGTCACATGTTCAAACATTTATCATGTAATTGATAAAAGCTTGCACAGTATATTCTCCTTACCAGTTTTACATGCATATTTACTGTACATAGATTAAATATGCTTAAATACAAAGAATTGTGTTTTTGCAGTACTGTTCAAATTCTCTAAAGAGAAGGAGAATTCTGTAAGTTTGATTCATGCTGGACTATTTCACTCATTAGCACCACTAGTGTTTGGAAATGGACCCTGCATCTATGGCAAAGGACAGATGAGTGACAGGGCAGGGGAACTTCCGGGGACCAATCAGATTTCAGCTCTTGCCAATGCCCCTGTGACCCCGCCCCTAGAAGTGTCCCTGCCTTGCAGCACTGCATTTTCTTGCATCTGGATCACTGGCAAAGCTTTGCTGTCTCCATGATGACAGCCAATAGCACACGTAAAATCCTCACTTTAAGTGGGTGGTCCGCACCACGTTCGCACCACCATTTGTGCAGTTCACTCGCAATGTGCCCACTAACAACTCATGCAAATGTTTTAGTTTCCACACGCAATTTAACACTTGTTATCTGGGATTTTAGTAAATCAGTCTCTAAGAGTTTCATTAAAAACAACCAGTGATTCATGAGATATTTTGCTAACAGACAGAATTTGCTGCAACAGTTAATGGTAAACGTATCAACAAAGATCTCACACAATGATTATAGTTCAGGGTACATGTTAGGGGTCACTTTCAGCTATGACCACACCAAACTGGGTTTTACAAGATCAGTTGGCTTTGATTCCATCTTGAATCAGGTTGATTCCAATCATCAATCAGTGGTAAATATACATTTAGAGATTATTTTCTAAAAGCTTTATTAAAATCTGTTCAGTAGTTCATGATATATTTTTGCTTACAGACAGAGATGGGGCCAAGGTTTAACACCAAAGCTTTAAACAAATACCTCACAAAATCAATTAGTGTTCAAAGTAAGGATTTTGAGATCAATCTTATTTACTGACACAACAGATTTTGGCACAATATCTGTGAAATTTATTGCGTTAAAAACATTTTTGTGTATTTAAGGATGGCTGGCTTTGGCAGCCGACCTGAATTACGCTGTCTTCAAAATTTAATAGATATACATCCAGTGATTAATTTATGAAAATATCTTTAAGATTAATCCCCTGATTGATGAGATAATATGCTAACAGACATATACTCAAGCAAAAACAGTACTGTCTGCCTTTCATCCTTGTAGATGATAAAGATTGGTCTTTGAAAAACTCACCCAGTGGGTCTATTTTAGCATATTAAACAATTATATGTTTAACAATATACCGGTAGTCTTGAAACAGTCAAAGTAACCTTGGAACATTTTACAACTTCAAACATAAAGTCACACATTTTGAAGTGTGTGAGGAGTAAATATAGGACTCCTCTGAAGACTGCTTTTCTTGGCCTACTTTTTTCATGCCATCATGGTGTTCTTCCTTTAAAACCTTGTTTCATATATAATTACACACCTGCTGGCAGCGGCTAATGCTTCCATGTCGTGACCAAATGCGCTACACATCCTCCGTGACCTCTGTTAGGCAAACATCTTGTGAGAGATACAGGGAGCACGGCCATGTCGGGCTAAAGGCAAAGAGGGGAGGGGAGCCATGTGCTACTGACTCCTGGGGCGATTTGTTTAAGACTGTGGACCTCAGCAAGAGCCACCCGTATGTTTGTTCCTTTTGTTTGTTCCCCACATTAGAATAGACCTTGAATTATTGAATGCAGATATGGGAGAGAGAGAGAGAGAGAGAGAGAGAGAGAGAGAGAGAGAGAGAGAGAGAGAGAG
>NW_013952564.1:667508-668945 GCF_001266775.1 Austrofundulus limnaeus | reverse complement strand
AGAGAGAGAGAGAGAGAGAGAGAGAGAGAGAGAGAGAGAGAGAGAGAGAGAGAGAGAGAGAACATCAAAAGCTCTTTGGAAATTGTGTGCAACACTGATGTGATTTTGCACCTTAGCACACAGGCTGTGTTTAATAAAAACAGACATTTCAGATGGGACCAAGGCATCCCATCATGTTAATGTGTCTGTCCTCTACTGGAAAGTCAGGAGAGTTTGTGCTAAAGGTAAAAGTCAGTCTGACCCCGCCATGCCAAACGTTTAGCTGCAGAGTGGCAGGTTGTCACGTACTGTATTGTCCAAACTGTCTCAAGTCGTCTTTTTATGTTTCAAAGAAGCCAGACTTTTTTTTAGTGATCTTTGAAAGTGTTTTGAAGCCATGTTTCTTCAGGCTGTCTAAAGGTTTTTCTTTTTCTTTCCCCCCCCACTCATAACCAGTCCAGTGCCCGATCTCTTTCAGAAGAATGTCTTATTGTTTAAGCAGCCTAATTTGACCTTTGAATCATTCAGTCACAAAAAAAGGGTTTCAGAACTAAAAAAAAAAAAAAAAGAAACAATTCTGTCTTCACACTAAGGTCGTGCATCTCTGGTCCGATAGAAACAAAACAATTCACTCATCAATCAAAACGCAGTGAAACTGCAGTCTTTCTCCAGCACAGCAGGAGTTGATACTGATAAAATGTAACTGATACACAGCAGGAATGGATCTGATTGTTGCTGAAAAGACACATAAATAGGCATCACAATGTCCTCCCAAACATGCATTTACTGATGGCTGCTCTACTGATCCAGCTGCATTTTGAGTTTATGAATAATTATAATTGGTTAATCTTCACTTTGCCATCCAACATATAATGGAAAACTTAGCAAAGAACCAATTTAAACTAAAGAAAGTGCATTTTCTGCAAAAATGCAGTCTGAATGTTGAGAACTGAAAACTGCTGAAGATGAAACTGAGTTTTTAAATCTAAAAGAAGCAGAATATCAGATAATAGGTAAAAAGAGCAAAAACACAAGCCAAAAGCCCAAAGTAACAAAACATTAACATAAAACTACAAGTGGAAAAATGTTATTAAAAGTCGTAAATTAGAGTTAAAAAGCCCAAAATAGCTAAAGACAAAAACAAAACAAGCTAAAAGTGGCTAAATTTTACTACAATGTAAAAGTAGATGAATAGTTAATAAAATCTAAAAGTAGCATAAGAAGACAAGGATAGAGAGAGAGAATGCCGAACTCGGTTTCAAAAAGTACCATTTTGGGGATCTTATGGTTTTTCAATGTGTTGCACCAACACTGCTGGACATAAAGGCAGACACCCCTGCAAACGTAAAAAGTGGGTAAAAACAATGTATGTATGTATGTATGTATGTATGTATGTATGTATGTATGTATGTATGTATGTATGTATGTATGTATGTATGTATGTATGTATGTATGTAT
>NW_013952564.1:664250-666383 GCF_001266775.1 Austrofundulus limnaeus | reverse complement strand
CCATCCATCCATCCATCCATCCATCCATCCATCCATCCATCCATCCATCCATCCATCCATCCATCCATCCATCCATCCATCCATCCATCCATCGTTTACACACTTAATCATCATTTTTTTAGGAAAATAAACCAACTGTTGCTTACATAAACAACAAACTAGTGATGAGCTTATTTTCAAAGGGTTATTAGCTGAAAACTCATCAAACAATCGACCTGGAATGAATTGTTCTGATCCTGTGTAGAGTTTTTGCTGGATTACTTTCCTGTTTCTTAAAGACATGACTTTGCTGTTACATAGTCATCAACAGTTCTTATTGTTAAGGCACACACTATAGGTGCTGACGTAGTCAAATACAAAGAAAACTCTTCAAAGAAGACCTTGAGTAAACCTGGAGGACTGATCAAAACTGTTTTAAAAGATTACAGAAAAATGTAGAAAGTCAGATCACTAAACAAGACCAAACCTGCAAATTCTACACTTAAATCACTCGGACATTTATTGCCCGTTCACAGATAGCCACTGTCATCATCTGCTGACATGTTAGGACTCGGCCCAAAACTCAAATCTATATACAGTGTGCATGAATGATTCAGAGAGTCTATGTTTTCCTCGTCCCCTCAACCTCCCTCCGTGTTGCAGACAACCGGCGGTTTGCAGGATTGCAGGTGGGTGAGATGAATGATCGGGACCCTAATGCGCAAATGACCTGCGAAGACCATTACCTCCTGGGAGTAAGATGAATGCAGGCAGGAAGGGACATCAGCATTGCTCAGTGTCTGTGACAGCGGCGCGTCTCTCAAGTGAGGCGGCGTAATGTGAATGTATCGCTACACGGGAGGTTGACTATTTCATAAATGAAGTTGTCTAATGCCCACAGCCGTCTGCTTGAGTCATTAGCTTCAGGTTTCCATCACGTTGGAGCCAACAGGCTGGGCCCTAACAGAGCCCGGGCGAAGCGATGTAAAAAGTGGACATTTTAATATCACGCTTGACGAGGCTTCATGTACAACAGTTTGCTTTCAAGTTGACTAATTTCACACAGATGTCATTAGTTTTACAGATCATTACAGGTCGTGTCATTTTCCTTTGTAATCACAGACGAAGCCTGATGGCAGGAGTCGAATTAAAGATTCTGGATAGAGCCTTCAAAGCCCACTAAAATGATCTATACAAAACCGAAGGGCAGCATTGCTCATACAAAACATGCCTGCTTACATATGTTTTATTGCAGTGATGCCATGTCAAGTGTGGAATACAATGTTTTATGGGCCTCTTTTGAAAGCAAGGTATAGTCGTGTGAACAGGTAAAAAAAAAAGAAAGAAAGGAGCAAGCACACTCCAGAGAGCCTCACTAACAGTGATGGATTGTTCATGGGGGGGAGAGCTGAGATGCACAATGCTGTGCCTCCTGCATGATAGCAGAGGTAGGAATTAACGGCAGCAACAGATTAAAGTAATGTTCCTGCTTTGTTCTTGTTTTCTCTGACTGCCAGGTACCCACGCTCACTACCACAAGCTGACATGAGCAAGACACAAAGATGGATGGCCAGGTTTTTATCCTCGCCGCAGTGGAGGAAGAGGAATGTCGGAATGACTGAGTATCAATTCCCCGGTTCCACCCACCTGAAACCATGTTGTGCTTGCGCTCATACCGGTCTAAGAAAAAAATAAAAGCAGCGCTTTCTGTACGATTGTCCTGCAGAGAGATGACAGCATTGCAGATGAAGCCCAGCACTGTGAGGGGAGTAAAACCTTAGGCGTTGGGGTGGTCGCAGGAGAAAATGTCAGACAAAAAGGGAATTTCTGAATTCCAAAAGCGAGGGATGAATGTCCCCCCTGCCTAGCAAGGATAATAGACCAATCAAACATTCATGAGTCACTGTATCAACCTGGGAGGGCGCTGGGTTTGTGTGGTTGACCTCCATCACAGGTGCTCTGAGACAGATTTCTGTACATGACCTCATCGCCTCACAGCGAGAACCACCGGCCCCTAAAAACACAGCCACGCCAAAACCTACAGGAACACAAACAGGCAGTCACGCGAACATGCACCCATGTGTGTGTGTGTGTGTGTGTGTGTGTGTGTGTGTGTGTGTGTGTGTGTGTGTGTGTGTGTGTGTGTGTGTGTGT
>NW_013952564.1:662582-664137 GCF_001266775.1 Austrofundulus limnaeus | reverse complement strand
GTGTGTGTGTGTGTGTGTGTGTGTGTGTGTGTGTGTGTGTGTGTGTGAAAAGGCCTATAATTTGACATCTACTTAAACCAATCCCCCTTCCTAAAAAGGCAATCTTGTTCCTTGATTGTCTTCCAGAACCCTGTGTCTGAAATCGGACTGCCATATGGTTAGTAGGAAGTGGGGGAAAAAAAGAAGACGAGGAAGAAGATATGGATGGTTTATGGACATATTATTTGTTTATTTCTTTTCTTCGAGATGGTCTAGGTTTTTATTTTCTAGAATCCACCAAAACAAAATGAAACCTTCTCAGCTAAAATGAGTTTAAACTCTAGAGCCTGACCTTTTTTTTGGCTGATTTGTGCTGCTAGCCGTGTCTGCTGCACACAAATAAAGTGTCGGCTGATTGGTAAGAGAACGGTAAGTCAGACAGACTCGAGTTTCTGATATATATATATATATATAAAAGCATAGAGGTTTAAAGTAAGTCCTGCAGTCCCACCGACTCACATTCCAGTTGTGATCATTGCAGCAGCTTAGCAATGCTGACAAAAGGATTGTGGCTGATCTTTCGGCTGAGAGGGTTTTGTCAGGAGCATTAAAATCCAATCATCCTCTGGCACCTCTGTCATACTTCCAGCCTCCACTTGCTGGATTCTTTTTACTGTGTAACCAACTCACCTTCAGCAGAGGAGACTGCAAAAGTGCATTGATAAGAGGACAGGCAATGAGTAACACTGACAAGTATGATAGGTGTCATGAGAAACACTTCCAAAAATAAAAAAGAAAGAAAAGGAAACGTCAAAAACCTGAAAATGCAGCGGTAAAAATAGGTTGAAATGACACTAAAATTTCTTGAAAAAGTACTTGCTGCCTTGCCTGCCAATTTTTTTTGTTTGTTTTAGAGTATGTGAAGAGAATTACTCACAGCTATTACCATATCAAATTTTAGCTCATGAGCTATAAAACTGACTGAGTTACAGTCATTTTTATGTGTAATAAGTTGGATTAGCTGTGGCAGACATCTTGAATTAAATCTAAATGTTATGCAGATGTAGTGATTACTTTCTGAGAGTTTCATTAAAATTTTTTGACTGCTTCACGAGATATTTTACTAACAGATAGACGGTGTTGACTCCAACAGTTAATGCCAAAGTTTTCAACAAATATCTTGCATGATGTGTTGATGCTCAGAACACGTGTTGAGTTGTAATCCACACCAAACTTTAGCTCAGTATGTAAGTTTGACTGTCCTGTAGACAATTCAGTTTGCTATGGTCGATTAACCGTGGCGGCCATCTTGTATTAGGCTGACACCAAAGGTGAATCAATTGTAAATGTGCATCGAAACATTTGTTTCTGATAGTTTCATTAAAATCTATTTACTGGTTTATGTGATATTTTGTTAACAGACAAAGAGACAGATGAGGTAATTCCATGACCACCTGCTTGACAGTCAATAATAAAGGTGTAGGTTGGAGAGAAACTCAGGTATATACAGCGGGTAAAATAAGTATTGAACACGTCACCATTTTTCTCAGTAAATATATTACTAGAGGTGCTAATG
>NW_013952564.1:646162-660822 GCF_001266775.1 Austrofundulus limnaeus | reverse complement strand
TATCTTATCTTATCTTATCTTATCTTATCTTATCTTATCTTATCTTATCTTATCTTATCTTATCTTATCTTATCTTATCTTAAACCAATTAAATTAAATTAAATTTTAAAATTTTATCGATTAAAAAAACAGTAGCCAAAATCTAAAATGACAAGAAAGTAACTAAATTCTCATACAGTATGAGCAAAACAGTAACTAAGGGCTACAAATGAAGTAAGGCTGCTGTAAAAGACTTCAAAAAGCACAAAGGATTTAAATAATACTCACTTTAATAAGAACAAATCTAAACAAAGTCATAAAACATCACAAAATGTTTAAGAGTACCAAAGTAATATCCTAAAAGAGCTGAACATTTTGAAAGGTGAAATAAATTTGAAAATATGCTGAAATAGGTTTAGTTTTATATGATTGAAACTGTAAACAGGAAAGCAATAATGTGAGTATAAAATCTGAATTTTTACAATAAGGAAGAATTTATGAAGTCATAATTAAAATTTCAGCAATGATCCTTTTTTATGTATCTCAATAAAACTGCAAATGGTGGCATTAAAATGTCCTTTCAAACTCTGATATCTTGCTTGAAAAAAATCACAAGTATGAGAAATAAGAAGTTAGACATTGTAGACATTCCACTGTTTCACCCCGACTTCTGCATTATACTCCAACACTAAAAACTTGTATACATCTGACTTTATGTGCATGTCGAATGAAGCTTAGAACAGTAATCAAACTGTTTTGAATAGATGTGGAGAATTGTTTTTCTCAAAGTCGTGCTGCATGTGAACTTCTTTTCTTTGTTTTCTTTGTTGTGTATTACCTCAAGCCCACTATGATGATAATATTTTCTTACTACGTGATCAAGGTCACAGAGTTTGAAAGAAAAACATAAATCTATAAAATACTGTAATGAAGATCATGAAGCTGCTCGACTGTTTTATTGAATCTGTCAAGCTGAAGATATTGAATCTCTCTTTCATAAGACCACATTTTGATCTACACCACTTTGATTTTTTTAATGAGAAGCAATGAGATGGAATAAGTTTGATTAATGTATTAACTATATTGATTAATCAGCTGATAAGAATGAAGATGAATAGAGCACACTGTCCTATGTAATGCGCCATCTGAGCACCTAGATGATCTAAATCTCCAAATAATTCTGATCTTATCTCTTTCAATCACATTGATTTAACTTCATGTCTCCTTATTTTTATCTAGTCTTTTTTTTAAAGCCCATTTGAAAGAAAATAATATTCAGGACAGGTTTCAGTTGGAATTCAAAACAAACCACTGCACTGAAACGGTTCTTTTTTTTCTTCTTTCAGCTGCTTCCTGCTGCAGGGGTTACCACAGCGAACAAACTCACATGTAAGATTTGGCAAAAGTTTTATGCCATTTGTCCCTCCTCATGCAACATGGACTTGGAAACGCAGCCTCAGGATTACAAGACCACGACACTGACCACCAAGCTACCATAGCTTCGAACCACAGCATTGAAACTGCTTTTACTAAACTCAGAAGAGACATCAGACTAAACTTTCATCAAAACAACATTTCAGTTCTCATCCTTCTGGACTTAAGTGCAGCATTTGATACATTTGATCATAATATATTCTGAGCAAGCTTCTTGAAAAGCTAGTTGGGGTTTCTGACTATGTCTCAAACTGATTTAAAGCAAACATCAAGGAAAGAAAACATGATGTCGGTGCTGGAGAACATGTTTTAAAGAAACAATTTATGACTTAAAAGGTTTAAAACTTTTCTAACCACAGAAACATAACATAAAGTGGATCATTAATGACATGTGAAGATGCAGAAAAACACATTTGTGCTTTGATTTCAACTAAACTGGACTTCTTTTTATGATACATGTCATTATGTCTCTCAAAAGACTTAAAACTGATCAAAATTTGGTAGCAACACCAACCTCGCATCCAAATACTTCACAAAGAACCATAAATATTTAGTAGCAGGCTAACTACCTGATACCTGGTCCAGTACCTTTTGAGTCAAACATATTTAAAATGGCCACCACAGCCAGTTGACCTCAAATAACACTAAATTGTCTATAACTTTTTATTAAACATTGGTGTGATAGTTGGCACTGTTCTTCAACACATTATGCAGTAATGTCTAAAAGTTTACCATTTACTCGCCTCTGTCTGTCTGTTAGTTAAATATCTCTTGAACCACTGGACAAATTTTAATAAAACTTTCAGGAAACAATCACTAGACATTTAGATACAACTATTAAAGTTTTGAGTCAGTCCAACTAAAACTGTCACACTTATCTGATCTTAGAAAACACCAAAACTGACTGTAATTCGTACAACTTTATAATTATTGTATCAATGGTTGTGTAGTTGTGACAGAATCATCCATAACATACTCTAGTTTTATACTGTATAAACGCAGCACAAAAAGTAAGGAAATTTGTGTTCAATTGATTATTTGTTGTAACTATGCTTCTTGGCAATAAATCTTATATCAGGCACCGAGCTGGCAGCACCTGCTGTAGAAGCTCAACAAGTGTCAGTAGCAACAGCAAAATAAACTGTTTGTCAGAAAAGATTTTCCAAATTCTTTCATGTGTGCAACTTAGTTCATCCCACAAATGCATGTTCCTTACAAATGTGCCACCATTTAAAAGACGATTTAAGAGGTTTTCCAGTGGTATATGTTTTATTGCCAAGAAGCATTGTTGCAACAAAAAAATAAGCTACCAAACTCAAATTTCCTTATTTTTCTGTGCTAAGTTTATATGTGCCCAAAACTAGTCATTCTTGTTTCTCTGTTTAAGCAGAGTTATGAACAACTTGATGGATTTTCATAAAAAAAAGTTTAGAAAGTAATTGTTTGCAACTTGTCAACGTAATTTTCCAACAGAAATTAGTCTAAAACTCTGGCATGAAAAGCAGTTGGAAATATGCAATACCACAAGGGTTCCAAAGGTTGTTTTTTTAAACTAAATGGTTTCTGTTTTTGTTTAAAGCGCTTTGAGATGCATTAGTTGTTGCTTTCATTCAAATGAATGCAAACAAATGAATTTGTCTCATTAAGTATAAGGACTTGTGTACTGATGCATTATAAAAGTGCTGTTTTAAAAATCAGAAGATGGATGTTGTGATTTTTTAAAAAGTTTAGAGCTGTAAATTTCTTTGTGCATCAAGCGTCCTCGGCCTGTCATTGATAATTCTATGAATGCATAATTTTTGGTTTGACCTTCACCAGCCGTCTGATTGCGCACGCCTCCCCATCACGCTTCCTGAGGTAATTCTCCGGCCCAGTTTCACAGCTCAGTGGCTTCGACAGCCCAAACAAGCATTCCAAACCTGTGAGACCAGAACCTGTCAATTATTCCAAAACTCTGATACTGTCGCAGACTGTGCCGAAAAGTTGGTAACGACAGAGAGAGGCATTAAAACTGTGCAGAGATAACAAGACAGTGGAAGAGCTCGGAAGTATTGCATATCCCCCCAAAAAAGTGATGCCATGTCATGCTACTGCATAAGATTAAAGGGTGCCAGACTGGACACATCCTTAACATTTTTCCCCCCTCAGACTTCACATAGACTCCTTCAGACATTACCCTGACCAAACAAGAAAGACTTTATTTATACAAAAGCCATGACAAGGAGCAAATGGAGCAATGCTGCACAACAATTCAACTGTCTGTAGCTTCTCCAACAAAGCCGAAAGAGCATAGTATTCATCCTTGCTGACAGTTAAATAATAGATGTCGCAAAAAAAAAGTAATTTTCCTTCTGAACTCCATCATGCTATGAACTATGAATCCAGAGTTTGAGGAAAATGGATTACAGCGCCTGCATGCCACAGAGACGTACAAACATGAGTGACAAGATGATATAAATTTTTCTGCAGTCGTATTTGTGAAGACTGCAGGATTTATGGAGTACTACGGGAGAGGTTGTGAGGGTGCTTTTGTCATATTAAGAGCTCTCATAAAATATTTAGTTTCAGAAAAACGTGAAATAAAAGGCTGTGTGCTAATAGTGAGTCTGGCCACAGAGTCAGGGAAGACAAACGCAGAACAAATTCCTGTACTTACAGGGGGAAAAAGGGGTTAATAATGGTAGTTTATTGAAGAAAATCTCTCTCTGTAGTCTATCATATTCTGTATATTATTAATGTGTCAAATCTCCTTTGCATCATCATGAGCGTGTTAAAATATTAAGCACATTCTGTATTTATGTGCCTCCAGTACAGAGAGCACATAAAAATTTCTGTAAAGCTACACAGACCAGCAGTTTCACTGGGAGAAAACAACCCCGCACAAATTTTTAATGTGGTGTCCGGGCTACAGTGTGTGTACTGTAGC
Organism: Austrofundulus limnaeus; assembly: GCF_001266775.1. NCBI lineage: Eukaryota > Metazoa > Chordata > Actinopteri > Cyprinodontiformes > Rivulidae > Austrofundulus > Austrofundulus limnaeus. Next base: position 656,483 of record NW_013952564.1, on the reverse strand, counting down.
ACTGCAGTGTTGGGAGATAAACCACAAGGTTTCCCCGAATCTGAAACACAACGAATGAACACGATCTCAAACACAATCCCAAAACACAATATATCATCGCTGCTGCTCCGCGCCGCATCTCTGGCTTCAGGCCGGGGAGCACAACATCCAAAACGCTGCCTCTCTTGGGTTTGGACACCAAAGACTGATGGGATTAAGAGTGTGTGGGCTGATAGGGACGCTGCTCTGATGCTATCCCTCAGATATACATCATTATTGAGAGGGGAATCCCACAGGCACCGGGATTAGCCTGCTGGATTTTCACTGAGAGTGATAAGGGAGAGGAGGAGAGGCTGGCAGAACAGCATAGCATAATGGGGAGATTGGAGACCAGAGATACAAGGGAGCCAAAGGGCCACGGTGTGCACTGCAACGCATGCAGATAGAGGAAGCAGAATGTTCGTGTTAGAATTGGTAGATAACAATAATAAAAAAATAAAAGAAAAACAGCTGGAGAGAAGGGCAACCTTGAGGCAGGTGAGCATCACAGCTTTTGTGTTGTTCTGACTGGATGTTGCACTGCAGTAAAAATCAAGTACGAAGCTGATGTTGGAGATATTTTATTTATTCTTGCCTTTCACAGTTCAGCCAAGTTTCGGGGCCCTGGTCGACAATTCTCCAGATATATATATATATATATTTTTTTTTTCTTTTAAATAAATATTTTTTCATAGCCTTCGCCTTGCAGCAAGAATTTTGCAGGTTCAAGTGCAGCTGCGGTGGGGTTTAGATGTTTCCCCTGTGCACGCAGGGTTCCCTCCAGGTACTCCTGTTTCTACACACAGAACAAAAATATGTAAGCTAAATGTTAAATTCTCACTAGGTCTGAGTAAGAGCCTGACTAGTTAACTGTTTCATTTGTTTCTATGTGGCTCTGTGATGAAGTGGTGACTTGTCCGGGGGGGGGGGGGGTACCCTGTATGTACACAGAGGAGATGTCCATCAGATTTCTTGCACATTGGCTCACTGATTGACAATAATAAAGTTTTACTTTACAAATTAAAGAGGACTCAAAGGGGGATTATATTAACATAACATGATCTAGCATGGTTCAGACAGACTTGTGTTTAGTAACGGACAGTGGTTTTTAACCCTTTAAAGCCTAACCCTTTATAAATAGTCAGAAAATTCACAATTTTTAGAACTGACGTGTTTATTGAGCCTTTAAACAAACCCCCCCATCCCCCAAAGAATTAGCCATCGCTTTGTTTATGATATATTTTTTGTATCAAATCTGATACACTGGGCTGTTTTTGGTAACATTTTGCTCATAAAAAAGTTAAATTAAGGAATAAAAGACAGTTTTGCCCATTACATGTAACAAATTTAGAACACTCTAGGAAACTTACTTCTTTGTTTTTTTTACAATGAACTTTTTACAGCCATTTATTTCACTTCATGGCAGACACAAAAAACAGTTTCTGTCCTTGTTCAGGCACAGATGTACCCTACACTTTATAAAAAACTGCCATCCATTATCATACTGATGACATTTTCTTACTTTCTTTTTTCTCTCTTCTTCCTCAATTCTCTTTGACATCTAACACGTAAATATTTAGTCATTACAGCGTAGAGATTATAATTTCAAAGAAACCAATTTGAAAATAGCCCAAATGTGTTTTCAAATGGCATTTCAGTGATTAATCAATCATCCAAAATAGTGTGTGGTTGGATTGTGGCAAGAATACTGTTGATTAAATTACCAAAATGTCACACGACAATTCAGGACTGGAGCACCTTCTGAACCTGCAGTATCAACTTTGATACACAAATTTTTAATACGGTTTAACTGTACTATTAAAAATATTTTTGAAGTAATTATGCATTGTTTCAACGCAGAAAGTATTTCTTTAAAAAATACAAACAATATAGATGTTATTCTTACCATAACTTCTCCAAAATTAGCAAAAGTTTTCCTGAAAAAAATTGTGTGGATGACCTCATGTCAGCAGACATTTTGAAAAAAAAAAAAAGTTCCACTTCCTGCAGTACATTGTTAATCCACTAGAGGGCAGAATACAGGTCTCACATGGTGTACAGTACAACAGGTTTTTGAGGAAAATATTGATCACATTGATAAAATATAGGTCACAGAATCCTGTGTAGCAAATATGATACAAATGGCGATATGTTTAAATTAAAAAAGGGGGGGTTTGAAGAACTTATGTAATCGTCTTGACTTTTATTTTTTACACTGGCACCTGGTATCAACACCCCAAGTTGTTTTTTCCTAATGGTGCTTTTCAGTCTTGTTTTGACTTCACCTACAGTAAGAAAAGTGTCCATTTTAATGTCGACTTTGGCATTTATCAAAGGTGTAGCAACTGCCCCCATGTCTTTACCTGACCTGCAGGCCCATAACATCAACAGCTGTGGAAGTTTACACGTTTCTCTGTCAGCTTTTTACAAATTTTATTAGGCTGGCACCAAACAAATCGCCATATTATTTACAATGGCTTTTTGGAGACTTTACTTGTTCCATCAGTCGAAAGGATGTTTGACAATGATGACTTCATTTTTCAAGATGATAATACATCTTTGCCACAGGGCAAAGGACACGAAAATGTTCCTTCAAGAAAAAAAACATTTAATGTCAGTTGTGTCGATGACTTGACTCCGGCCTGCAAAGGCGTTCTGGTAACAGCAGAAAAAGACAGTTGGAGGCAGATTGACAAAGACAAGTTAGATAAAGATAAGTTATGTCCATACTTGATAATTGAAGTTGTTATAAAAAACGGAGGTGGTGCAACAAAGTACTAAAGACAGTGTTTTTCTCATGATTTCATATTTTTTCACTTTACTTGATCTATGAAAATCAATTGTGTTTATTTATTTATTTATTTATTTATTTATTTATTTATTTATTTATTTATTTATTTATTTATTTTTTGCCAGAGGTTGTGTCTTCACAAATGAGTGTTTTCACGACACTGTTAGACATCCTGACTCCAAGCAAGGACACATCAATCACTTGTAGTAGGCCTCTACAAATGTTTAGCATTTCCTTCTTATTTGACTTTTTTTTCAGCATATGATCACCATTTAATGCTGACAGGCTCTGGATTAAATAAAACAAATGTAGAGAAACCAGAAAAAAACTGATTTATCTATTAATGCCATGAAGCCACAGTGGGTGTGCGCAGAATAGACTGCAATGTCTTTGCTTCTCAAAAGCTGCATCGAATCAGTTCGCACTGATCACTATCATTTTGGAAAACACAATTACAAATTTTTTCTCCCTTGAAATTTGGATGAGGTCTGCAAACACAGAAGAGCATTTTTGCTTTTTTTTAAATATAAGGATTAAACAAGGCCTCTGTGCCCTGAGCTAAAGGAATGACACGAAACCTATGGAAACAGCCATAAAACACACACCTTTCAGTGGTAGTGCATTGTAAATGAAAAGTAAATGATGACTTCGTGCGGCAACACTATCAGCCAAGCTTTGATCTTCTAGCTTAACGTTCCCTCCGGAGACTCAGAAACCACACAGACTCAATGAGGACCAGTAAAATTACTCTTTTTAGCCACAGATAAACTTTCTAGAATAATCCTTCACGTGTATAGCTCAGGCAAAGGCACCTCAGCTCTCGCTCACGTATCAAACACATATTCCCTCAACCCTCCAAATCCCAGCTTAACCCTTACCCTGCAAAACTAGGCGGCTAGTTATCAACGCGGCTCTGACATTAGCATGCACACCCTCTCTCATTTGGGAGATCTTCTTAAGAGTCAGGGATGATAAAAAGCCTTTCCTCTCCGGCGCTCTTCCGTTCCTGACTTTGACTCACCCTTCCTCTGCCTGGACCTGGCTGCCTCTAACTACGAGCTGGAGATGAAACGTTTCATTCTCTTTGTCTTTTTTTTTCCTTTCTATTATCATGCAGCGCTAGCACTGCCTCGCTTGACATTTTTCTTTTCTTCTGCTTCTCTCCAGTCTCTCGGTATACACCCATTGACACTTGGGGAAACAACTGGTGTCCCATGTGGGGGAAAAAAACACCCTCCATTACCTTGCTATTATATGCCAAGTCACCTTTACTTGAGCGCCCTGTCGTCATAATTACAAGCAATTCCTCGTGGCTCTTCCTTTAATTACGAGACGAATTGCTGTTTCATTTTTTTTAAAGAAGTTTTTCAAGTGTCTGCACGGGACCATTAAATAAGAGAAATACGTCGCAGGCATGCAAATGTGAAAATAATCATTTGAGTGAGCTGGAAGAGAAGTATTCAATCAAGAAGGTCACGGTGAAACCCAAGGAAAGAGACTCAAAGACTGCTCTCAGTCTAATTTGTCATTCTATGTTTAGATCCCCGCCAGTGCGCATTACATTAGTTCAGAGTCTAAAAATACATTCCCACAACACTGGTGAAGGACTCTGATAATACAATTACACTGCTCTGTGGTTGGATGGGGGGGTATAAGGAGGGGAGGAGGGCAGTTTGTGGTGCTGAAGCTATGGATTTCACAAATAAGTGATAATAAAATGAAATCAGACACTCAAGTGGTTATGCTAATGAGCTTATTTTGAATTCACAGATCTATGACATTTTCCTAAACACAACAAAAGCATTGATTTAGCGACTCGCCTTTCCCCTGGAGTGTAAAAGGCCTAAAGCCAGGGTAAAGGTGAAAACTCTGAGTTAAAGAACTGATTAAATATCGAAGCATGTGTGATACAGTTGTTAGTAACTGCAGCATTAAGTATAATAAATAATTTCTCAGAAATGCCAAAACACATCATTTCTTCAACATAATGAAACATGCATGAAGAGCGTGCATAGAGACCCTTAATTTAAGATGGATCTTGAGTTTAAACATGATGGAGAATTTTTGGCCAAACTACGAAAATCATATAATGAGCAATCTGCTATATTGTGAGATGTCACATACATGTGATGTTGTTTGGATTGTCCATAAATTACACGGAGTCTCTACTATTTTCATGTATACTGTACATATGTTTAGAGAAAATCTGACAGATTCTTTTAATTGTTTAGCTTCAAATTGAACTTAAATCTTAGATTCGGCCTGTGAGGAAACACTAAGTTCACACCCTGCGCTTTCTCATGAGACCAGGGGGGCCAAAACTTTTTCCCAGAGAGGGCCAAAATGAAAATCAAGAGCTGAGGGCCAAATGCAATAAAATAATGTATGAAATGCAAACTCTTTTTAAGTAAAGTCCTTTTTTTATTATTATTAGTGAGCAGTGCTGTGGCCCACATTTTTCTTCTTTTGTTTGTTTGTTTGTTTGTTAGTTTTTTTTTTTTTGGTAGGTTGAAGTTAAGTGTTGTAAAGTGTGCAAATCTACATGTGTGCTTAAATCTAATCTAAATATCTGTACTTGTATTTCATGTGTAATCCTAATATACTTCAAAGATAAAGTCAACACCAGTGAAAGCTATCTGCACTACAGCTAATTATAGTCACTGGGCCAGTGATTGGAATGATTAAGTGGAAAAAAACAATAGGTCTCATACAAGAACCGTTCRTACGCACAGATTTGTTCTTAARTTGTGCGTACGARTGATTTAGGAGAATTTGTGGCATTCACCAATGTTTTCGTATTCTAAGATTTTTTTCAGATACRAACAAAATTYWCGAGTGGTCCAGACCTGTCGTATATTTTACGAGCAGTCAGTCTGCTGTTATCCAGACAGATTTTCTTCACTAATAACTTTATATTTTGTTAGTTTGAAGATATTTTGAGTTGAAAATAAATCACACTCCATAATTATGTTGACAATAGGCTATTCTGCTTGAATTAGAGTTATAATTTTAAATGTAATAATTTAGACTAACTATATAAATTGTCCGTTTGTCCGTTTTCCGCCGCTTATCCAGGATCGGGTCGCGGGGGCAGCAGCAGAGAGACCCTGCTCTCCCCAGCGACACCTTCCAGCTCGTCCTGGGGGACTCCGAGATGTTCCCAGGCCAGAGGGGATATATAATCCCTCTAGCAAGTCCTGTGTTTTCTCCAAAGTGCCAGACTTATTTTGAAAACATTTTAAAATGCTTATTTCAGAACCGCAACTGAGACCACTTGAGACTGCACGGGGTGGGGGGGTGGGGGGTGTACGGTGCGCAGCGCTGCGGCTTCTGAATAAATGAAAATGATTTAACACAGTTGTTTATACTTTTAGCAGCTCTTTTTATTCCACAGCTGACGCTGCTAAAAATGACAGATTTTCTTTTCTGGATCTCTGACAGACGGACTTCAATCTCTGAACTCGTAAAGTTCTTCTTTTTTGTTTTCGCTGTCATTTTTCATGAATGAATGGACACTTCCTTGTATCTGAGACAGGAAACATGGCCTCATATGGTGTTTTTGGGGTGGTAATTATGCTAATCTCCTCTCGCGTGCACGAGCAGCTGGATATGAACAGGTGGAATTTACGCAGCTCATTTACACACTTTTCCTGAAGATAGAAGAGTTTGTTGAATCTGACGTGACATGTTCGTACGAACCCTTTGTACGAACAAACGTAAGAGAAATTTAGGATAAGAATTCGAACATGTTCTTGCATGAGGCCCAGTGTTTCTACATAGGTTCTAGTAACAAGCGCAATCGCTGGTGGGCCATTTTTGGCCAATGGGCCCCACTTAGGGCACCTCTGCACTAGACTGTATCTGCTCCGCTGCACACACTGCCACCCCGTCCCCTTGCATTGTGTGAGAAAACTATGAATATCGTGTGAAAATTGCACACTTCTGAAGGTCAGTATACAGGTAAATGTTTGAATGTGTTGACGTGTCACTTTCAAAATTAATTGTATGAATCAGTAAATTGATTGAATCAGCAATTTTTCTGTTTAAATCAGTTAGCTGTGGTGATTATCTTGAATTGGATTGATTCCAGATATTTATCAGTTGTAAAGTTAAGTTTCAATAAATTCTATCTATTCGTGAGATGTCATTTTGCTAACCTTCAGAGATGAACCCAAGTAGTTAGTCAAAACCAACAAAGTTGTATCTTTTGGCTTTCAGAATGTGTGTTGGCACTAGGGGTAGTAGCTTTAGTATACTGTATTTGTCCTGTTCACATGCAATGGAAGGTATTTTTTGTTGTGTTGTTGGCATAGTTATATTTTTCTTTTTAGTATATTGTTGATTTATTTTTTTAATTATTATGATTATTTTGCTATTTTGCACAATTTCCTAAACAAATTGTGAGTAGTTTAAGGTAACAGGGGGATTATTTAATTATTTTATACTGGTACATTGTTTTATATTGATGTAGTTAGGCATTACAAAACAATTTTTTAATTAAAATCATTGTCCTCTGTTTTATTATCTGCTCCTAACTAAAGGCAAAATCAGAATTTTTTTCAGTGATCATGACATTTCCACCAAAAAAAAAGTATCAGAATTGACATCGGCAATACTAACACTGTATTTACTTGGCATCAGATCAATACCAACGCCCACTTCTAGCTACCAGACCAGAAAATTGAGTAAAAATTTGTGACTTTCAGGGACTTCTGTGTTTTTTATGTTTAGTTGGTTGTAGCCACCACGTTAAATCAGGTTTACTCTGAAAGTTAGGCAGTTGTAGATCTACATATTGATTCCTCCTACAAAAGTCAATAAAGTCTGCCCCGTTGTTCAGGAGATAGTTTGGTAACAGGCAGGTACATGCACAAAGGCGGGCAAAAACATCAACGTCAGCCTTTGCCTTTAGCCATAAAAAGAGAAATCTGGTCGTTGCTCAAAAGAAGACTGAAATAGCAGAAATATAATATATGCAAAAAGCTGTTCTTGTGCTTTAATCTTTTTGACCAGGTGAGCCGTTCAAGGTCAGACCTGTGACTGTAGTTGTCTGGAAAAGAGGGGAGAAAAAGGGAGAAAAGGTCCTGTGGATTAGTGGCTGTGTGCTGGAAAGGGGAACCGGTCCAGGAGCCTCATCACACTGACAGCAGATTAGTGCTCTGCAGCACCAGAGCAGACGGTGCAAGATTAACTTTGATGTGCGATTCCACACAGAGCAGCCGCTGGATATCAGCTTCCTCAACCAAATGGCCCTCTAACTCACAGTTTGCAGCTTGTGTAGTCATGATCTGCAGTATTGTGAAACCTGTTTTTTTATTATTATTATTACTTTAAAGAGCAATCTGCAGTCTGATCAGATTTACAGCACAGAGTTAAAATAATATTTCAAACTACCACGAAGATAAATTTACAAGGTTTTTAGCCGTTAGTCATTTAGACCTGTTTAATTATTAATTTCACTTCAGCAGCTTTACAGATGGAGAAGTTTCCTGAAGTAGAGGAGTATTATTTACACACAGCCAGTAAAGACAGTTACACAATGTCTTCAGTGGATCACGAAGAGCTTTTTTTAAAGCACAACAGCAGATTATGTCACTGCGTTGTCATCTGGGTTATCTGCGCTTAGGCTCAGCGACTTCAAATTTAGAAGATAAAGCATGAAAATGTGAGTTTGAAAGAAGCAGGAGTTTAAAAGTCTGTGAAGGATTAATGAAAGAGGCTTTCAACTTATAGTTTCTAGACTCGTAAATCAGGCAAATTTTATGCACTTTTTTTTTCTTTTCCCCCTCCGCCAACCTGTCGCAAGTCTTCAAGCTGTAGAGAAATATAATACTAAGTGCAATGCTCTGTTCATTTATCAGCTGTTTGAACAATTAAATTTAACTGTCAAAAGATAATTGAAAGTGCCCATCACCACTGAGCGGCGCTGAAGATGGTGTCTTGACCTCCACGACCATCAGGTTACTTAACTTCCGATTAGTGAAGACAAAGATGGGATGGCACTTTCAGGGGAACTGAGATTTGCCAACGTTCAGACATAAAATTAAGAGTCCATCTTTCTCCTCTTCCTATCCAATTTCATATTTGTCTGAGCCCACAAAAAAAAAAAAAAAAAACTAAATGGAAAGAAAATGGTGCAGTTGTTGAATAATCTATAATCAAATAGGTATTTGCCAAAAAAATGTTTATCGCTGAGAACAATTAAGGGTCAGGTTAACAGTAATGCTTCTTTTTAAAATATCTAATAGCAAATAAAAGAAACTATTCCTCTTCCACTATCCTTTGCATTCACAACAAACAAACCAGCGTTTTGCAGTCATTGTGAAATGCTGATGCATCTCCCCTCCCCCACTCAAACACAGTAGACGTATTTCTATCCAATTGTGATTCGATTTTTGAGCAAATGTTTAAAATTTCGCAAAAAGGAAAAAATGAATAAATGCGAATCAGACATGTTTCCATCAACTGGCTTGAAGCGAATCAGTTACGTCAGACGCATGTGAGTAGTGAACAGGAAGTAAAAGTTGCATCTTAGGAAAATGAAGAAAATTTATCAGGAACCTGTTACTGCTATCGAGAAAGTTGTTATTATTCTGTCCTCAACTAGTTTTGGCGATTTTACATGCTGTCTTGAGATGTAGAGAAAGAAATGCAATTCTCTTCACATTACGGGATTAATTGAGAATATGCCGACAGTAGGAGGAGGGTCCAGCTGCAGTCGCTCTGGTACCGGTACCGGTTTCGGACAGACAGCGAGAACAACTGATCAACATGTGAGATAAATGTTTGCTACGTCAGAACTGATTCGACAAATGTGTTTCCATCTCTCCTTTTGCGCATTAACTCTTTTTCGAAAAAATCAAAAACCACCTCAAGCGAGCGTATCAACTTTTATGCAAACTAGATGAAGTTTTTTCGAATCATGCCGCTTCCATTCACCTTTTCTGATGCGATACTTCAAAATGCGCATAAAAAACATTGATGGAAACACGGCTAGTGATTATTAGTGGTGCCTGATACCAGCATTTTTACATGTATAAAATGCCCCAATACCCGGAACCGGTACCAATATGTCGATACTCGTATTTATACTCCATTAAATGTGTTACAATTTATATTTCATGTGAAATGATGTCAAACACGTATACAAGTTGAAAAAAGTATCTTGTTATTTTTATTTATTTTAATATGTTACAAAATATATATATCTTTCTCTATATTTGATTTGATCCACTCAGATGAGCTGTAGGAAGGAGAGCCACCGTGCTCAAAGTAAGAAAGATGTTTTTAAAGTCATTGTGTAATGTTCAATTTATGACTCAGTACTGGCATTGGTGAAACTGAAGTACTCATACTCGGTTTGAGAAAAACTGGTATCTGGATCAAGTTATCATCCAAATTTCATAGGTGAGATGATAAAAATGCACAGATTAAAAACACAGTAAGAATCTAAAGTAGCTGAAGATGAGGAGAAAAGGTAAAAACCTCAGGGTAATCAATGTTGGAGAACAC
>NW_013952564.1:639474-644784 GCF_001266775.1 Austrofundulus limnaeus | reverse complement strand
AGAAGATGTCAGATTGGATCTAATTTTTGAATAAACGTATAATTTCTGTTTCAACTTAGTGGTTAAGACTTGTACATGATGGCCTTTTGGACATATTTTGAAAAGGACATAATGTACAAACTCATGTTATAATGCATTTGTTAGTGTCTTAGCAGGTTTGCTAAGGTCGCTAACCTGTGGCAGCAATCCTAAATCTAATTAACTCCAAAAGTCAATCATTTATAGATGTTAATCCAGAGAATATTTTCTGAAAATAATATGAAAATGCATTTGGTGCATAGTCTTTGACTTATTTAGCAAAAAATACAGATAGGGATGCACAATAAGGTGGTTAGAGGAGCTAGCACGTGACTTTTCTTGGTTGGGGAGTGCAACCATATAATTCAGTGGCGGGACAAACTGGTAAAGCTGGATGCAATAACTATGGCATGGTATATTTAGGTCTTCGCATCAGTTAAACTCAGTTTGCTGTTGCCATTATTTTGATTTGTTAGAGATGTTTGTCAGTACATCTTATCAGGCAAAAACACGTTCCAATAAATGATGTTTCTAATGCAACTTTTTCACTAGTGCCTCTACAGCACAGTTCGACTTGGCTCTCTGTGGTTCAAGGCTATTACACTAGCAAGGATTTGTGGAACCAGACTCCTTTTAAGAACTTACTTTGCTATGGTTCCAAAATGTGGTCACTGATTGGTTAGGGGGTGGAGTCACTGATTGTGTCACAAGAACTACTACAAAAACCCGATCTGCCATTTGTAAGAGCTGGAACATGACCGCCAACAGCTGGTAAGGCGTGGGGCGTCAATCTTCATACTGTAGGACCAGCCAACCTTGTGATGAACCCACCCATTAGAGCTGTTACTGAAATGCAATGGAAAACCACCTGAACTGCGCTGAACTGAGTTCAGCCATGTTGAACCACGATAGGGGGAAAAGCACAACACATTCTCACTCCCAGCTTGTCACATATTGACGCTTGTCCAGGTTCCCTCTGCGACCGGTTTTGACGCATCGGGTAACCTACTCGCATCAGTTATTGACAAGATGAGAACAAGGAGGAGGAGCCCGTTGTCATATTTTTGAAAAGTGTAGAAAATGCATGACAAGTAACTGTCCCAAACCCTGAACTTAACTTCTGTTAGTCCTAGACATCCCTGACCTCACCACCTAAAATCAACCAGTAATCTTAATCCCTAACATTAACCATAGACCCCAATCCAAAAACCCTAAGTGGTGCATCAATAACTGATGCAAGGGGGTTACCTGACATGTCAAAACCGGACGCAGAGGGAACCTGGACAAGCGTCAATATGTGATGAGTCGGGAGTGAGACCGTGTTAAAAGGGGGCATACTAGGAGGGAGCTAACCATGAAAAACTTTTTAAATGCAAATCTAAGCAGAAATCTAGCCGAAAAACAGTTTACATTGACAGCTCGCCCCTTTATGGCACCATGCTTGTACCATGGCTGTCAGTCTTCTGAAGTGTGTGTGAGACACCTCTTAATATACCTCATTGGGAACACACACACTCAGACACTGTAGCTCCTCCTATTTCTGCGTCATACAGAAATATTGGGAAAGAAAACTTTTCTTAACAGCAGAAAGATGTGCAAAAGCGCAGATTTACATGTTATATTCTACAGTGTGAGCTTTTACTCACCTTTATAAATCCCATTTTAATCAACATTTGCGATGAAATAGCATACTTAGTAAGTGACGCACGTACCAGTTATATTTACTCTGGAACTTAACAACACAGCACTTTTACATGTATGTGTTTATTCCTCTCGCTCCTCACCACACACACACAGATTACTCCTTCAGTGACGAACATGGCAGAGCTCCAAGTGGAGTGTCCCACATGCATTTGTGTGTTTGATAGGATGTTGTAGCTGTAGCATCCCCAGAAGACAACTTGTGGACTTCAACAGATGGAAAAGTCCAATTAGAAAAGCAGGCAAATGAAACAGGGAAAAATAGGAGACAAACGTTGCAGCACTTTGTCTCTCCCCGAGGACACACAACCAATCTTGGAGCAGGTATAAAAACTGTGTCACATAATTTGAAAAGGAAACATAAAAACAAGAGGAAATAGATGCTTAAAAAAAGAATTTGATTTCCTAACGCTATGTTGCTAAAAAAAGAGACAAAACAGGATAGAAAACACACACATCCACATTATGTATAAGTATTTCCTTCTGTTGTCTGATTTTTCAAGGGCAGGCATCCCACAAAGCAATTGCCTCGCCATCAGCCAGGACCCAAAAATGAGGAACAAATGAAAAAAAGTGCTTAAATATAGCAACGCTGTGGGATAGAAGGAGGAAGGGCAAGCTGTAGTGTGATTAAAATGAATAACCTTCATTCAGTCAGAATTTTTAACGGTACATTGGAATGTGCTGTCAGTCGCGGGACGCCGTTAACCTGCCTGTCCTTAAAGTTTTCCCATCGTTATTCATCAGGAGGCCTGTCCTCTGGAGTGACTAAGATGTTGAAGTTATAAATAATGGGAGTTGTGTCATTAAGTAAACTGACCCCGGGTCAGTTTAATTCAGGCTTCAGCTTGCCCTGCTGTGAGAGCAGACAACAACTTTGATGACTGGAAGATTATGTGGACGCAAAACCAGATTTCATAAGCAAAATGACGTTTTCATTATGTGGTTGTGCCGACCCTTTTATTTTCATTTTCCAACTTAAGTTGAGCTCAGTCTAATACTTTGGCACGAAAGGTGCAAAACGATATCAATTCCTTCAAGGAATGCTGGACCTTTGATCTGATTTATGCAGCAAATACACTCACAACACCATCAAGAATGAGACGGAATAATTCGGTGGTGTACAAGTTCAATTTTTGAGCAAAGTTTTGTTCCTCTTTTTCTACCGCAGCGCAATCGAATCAATGCACATCGATCTGTTCAAACACAATCTGCCACGCATGTGATGAGTCCATCATGCCAAGACAGGTGGACGTGTCAGACAGGAATGCATTTGAGAAAAACTCAATACAACCCACCCCCAAACAACATCACGATGCCAAAGCTTGTTCTCCATCAGGGAGAAAGCTGTCAACAAAGACGTCTTAATATCAAACCTGAGAAAACACGTAGAGCGAAGTTAATCTAACAGTCGTGTAGAAATCAGTCCCATTAAACAAAGCACCTTCAGCCCACAATGATATTTATGTGTGATTAAGACATAATTTAGCTCCATATTTAGCCGGGTGCCTATCATGTAGGCTGCATAATTACCTTTAATCTCCATTCATGGCAAATTAATTGCTAGCTAGCTTTTGCACAGCTGCTTTACCATTGGGGACAGCCCAGTTTAGGCTCATTGAGTGTTTGTCCTGCACATGTAAGACCCACGGCTTAATCTCAGGACTGACCTGTGATAGATTGTCACTAATGTACATTATCACATACACAGAGTAAAAAATTCAACCACCCCCCAACTTTTTAAACTTTGATTTCAAACTTTCTTAAAATCCTAAAGTGATCTTTCATCATTTTCCTTTGAAGCTTTAGTAGCATTTTCATTTCTTTTCAATGCAAAACTACACCTATTTTAAAGGTTTTTGTTCATTATAAAGTGGACATATGTTTTCACATCCTTCCTTTTTACATTTAAATCATTCAATTGTGGTCTATAGAAATTGGAACTGCACTGTTTTGGTCTGAATTCCTCATTATTGTAACGCCACAAATCCCTCTTTCACCCCTGTTCTGAGGTGTGTCTGAGAGCAACTCGTTTTGGTGCTGTCTCTTCAAATGTAAATGAGGCGCTGTACAACCCGCTCCTCTCCAAGTCTCATTCACTCCACCCTGTTCAGCCATTTTTTAAGTTTGATAGCCAAAATATGATTACGTAGTTTTGGTGCAGAAACATTTTGTTTACGAATAGATTCAAAGATGTCAACAAGTGAAGACTTGTTGCATGTTGGAGCCAGAGTCTGACCCAGAGCCAGAGGAGAATGAAGACTACAAACTTTCAGAACCGTGAATTTGCAATGTTGGTTATTCAGAATCTGCGACCTTGTTTAGCCATTCTTGTTTAAAAAATGGTAATAAAGAAAAATGAATGGACTTAAAAAATATGACCCAAATTGAATATAAAGTTACCTATGCAGCAAAGAGAGAGACTAAACTCAACTTTTCTGCACTCCTAGAGACTTCAACAAAATGTATTTAACAGCTAAAAAAGTGGATTTTGCACATGTTCCCTTTAAGCTATTTAACTCTTACCTTCAAATTATTCCCACAAAAAAAGCCTCATGAGACGTTCCAGTGTTGACAAAAGAAAAAAAATTAACTGGATCTTTAGACTCTTCTTCGACAAAAAAATGCAATTAATTCCTTTTTTCAACCCAAAATTTAAAAAAAATCAGATACCACAGTTTGACACGTAAAATTATATTTCAGCACCAAAAAAGTGATTCCTAAAAAGCTATTATCTGAAAACTTGTCTGGTCAACTGAAGGATGAATCATCCTTCAAATCCTGTTTGCTGGATTTTCTCACAACAAAACAAACAGTTAAACAGTTTTGATATTTACTTTATTTTTTGCTTCATCATTTGATCATCCTTCGCACTTTAAAACTATATGATATCATCGTCAGGTAAATACAAGGACTGACCTGAATGTGAATGAAGCAGCAGAGTAGATTCTCAGTTATCTAGGACGTAGCCAATCCAAAGAAAATTCAAAAAACAAAAGGTTTCAGGTCCAGTTTCCCTTTTCAAAGCAGTCAAAGTTCAAAGAAAAATCATCATAAAGCTTTCAGAAGAAATATAGATCAAGACAACTTTAGATTGTGGTTCCTCGCAATGCAAAGAACAAAAACATTAGAGGTCATTTAAAATTGTTACGGTTCAGTTTTGAACCCAGAATTCAGACTTGAAGGAGTTTGAAGAATTTACTAAAACTTTTCTTAAAACAGTAATTAAAAGTGGTATCAGCCTTGTCTGTCTGTTAGCAAACATGTCTCATGTGAAACAAATAGGGCATCTTTTAACAACACTCTTAGAAATGCATCACTGGATGCACATCTACAACTGATTAACTTCAGAGTCAATCCAGTTCAAGGTGGTCGACACCTAATCCATCAAATATCTCAAATTTATACTCAGATTGGAAACTGATCATGTGAGTCCTCGCTAGACTATGTGAGCATCTTAATGGTTTGACCACAGTAGTTATGGCTATGCTTACATTGCAGGCTAATGCGGCCCAAATCTGATGTTTTTGCCCCTGTGGGACAAATCCGAACCATAAACCACACTGATAGCAGGATATATATATATATTTA